>NC_056726.1:333766544-333803447 GCF_019279795.1 Protopterus annectens
TAATTTTTGGGACTCCGAAAAATTTTCAGTGTTTTTACACTGTTCTCTAGATGTTTCTTTTATACTGTTTCTCCAGTGTCTTACTAGTAATTATGTTATTATACAATTACATTATTAACCAATTAATCAATTATTCATTTAATTCCAACTATATAAAGGATGGCTTTTTAGTGAAGAATTTGTACTCTGAAGATGCCCTATATGATTGTGGGTGAAAGCGCTTAGTACGGAGAATTGTTGTCGCATTATTGTATTTTTTATTTTTATTTCATTAAAAAGTGGAACCAACAAACCAGTTTTCTAACGGGTTATTGAATGACTTGTCAGCTTACTAGTTGTTCCAATATATATCTAAACATGTTGATATACCTGTCTATCATATGGATACATATGTATGTCAACCTATGTATGTGTGTGTGTATATATATATATATATATATATATATATATATATATATATATATATATGATATGCATTATATGTATACATACATAGAGAGAGAGATGTAGGAATACATAGACAGATGTAGATAGAATATTGTACAAACATATATATGTAATGCACACATACAGATATAGATATATGTAGATACATATACATAGACAGACTGATCTGACTATCTACTGGTATGACTGTATATGACGACCTTCAACACACCCTGTCCCACCCCTCTGTCACGCTCACCCCCTCTGTGCCCTCCCGCCACATCTATAGCAATATATGTACAGCAATATATATATATGTGTATATGTATACAGACATATATATATATATATATATATATATATATATATACACACATATAGATATATCTATATACATATATATATAAATATATATATATATATATATATATATATATATATATATACATAGAGAGAGAGAGAGAGAGAGATGTATATAAATTCTGAGTGAGGCACATGTGTACAGATGTATTGCAACAGGTGCCTGGTGACAAAGGCATGGAGTGAACACCAGTGTCAAAACCTGAGTACCATACCACATTTCAAATCACCTACACCAGTAACCACCAGATATGTGACTGGCTGCCCACCACTGTATGTGTCAGGGGTAAACAGGGTCATAAATGTGTACAATAGTGGCCCCAATGATATTCACAGTGGCACACTATCCCTGGAATACCTGCACATGGTATGTGTCAGCGAACATGGTGTGTCAGCTATGGACATGTAGGTTGGTGTACCCCTCCACACCACATAATGGATGCCATGGTATGGACCTCACATGACAGCTACAGATATGGAGAAGGACACAGTGACATGTACAACACTGTGACAATGCACTCAAACACATTACCAATGCACAGTGACTGACAACACCACAGAGTACACATACACTACCCACATAGAGGTTACCACTCCCGGATTTACATATGTAAGTCACACCCATGACAGATGTCCAACAACCATAGTAACACCTCACACCATCCACAACCTAAATGACTGCTGTGTGTCATCCGTGCCACTGCAATTTAGTGCACATGTGGAGGTAAAAGTTCCTACCCACAGATAAGACATACCCTGCAATAAACCACACAGTGTTAAGAAGCAAGACTCCCCATGAGTACATGTCACACATACCCCTGCTGAATGTTAGTCAGGTAATATGCCATATGAGTCACCCTGTGTAACTGTGTGACAGCAGCAGGTATCATCACACCACATGTGTCACAATGGTCGGGGTAGCTGAACAGTATGCTGCTGTAGTCCCAGGGACAATAGCATATTGTATAGTATTGTATTGTAATGTAATGTATTGTGTTGTATTGTATTGGTATGTTGAGGTGCCTCCTTCGTGGAGTGGAACCACTGCTGCTGTGCGCCAGTGTACAGGTACATATCCTGTAGTCAGGCTAGTGGTACATAGCACTTCTATATGTGTGTTTAGCTCCTGTCAGAGTTTATGTAGCATGCAACTGGGGATACCATCAGGTCCCATTCATGTTGTGTATTCTGCTGTCCTGAGGGTGGCTCTAACCTGGACATCTGTGATGACAGGGAGGTTACAGTCAGCTGGGATAACTATGTCTTATTTTGGGGGAGAGGGGGTGACACCTGCACTGAACCTGTCTGCCACAATGTTGTCAATATCTGTGGTTTCAGTGAAATATTTGTTGTTGTGTACTAACTATGGGCATAGAGGATGGATCCTGACCAGGTTGCTAACATAACTGAAGAAGGCCTTCTGGTTATCTGTAGTGTCCTCTTGATTTCCCTCTCAAAGTTGCCCATGGATGTTTGTATGATGGAAAATAGATCCTTACTAGTGCTGCTCAGACATGCCCTCCCTTTATGGAATTATGCTCTGTCTTGCAGTAGCTTCCATATTCTGTAATACAATCTGTCTATGGCTGGGGTCCATCAGACAGGATGCTGTCCCTTTGTGGAGAGTGTCTTGGTCATATATGGGATTGCATGATCCATGCATTCTCGGAGATGTCTGTAGAAAGCAATTGTGTAGGGGTCAGCATTATGGGTTGTATCTGCCACTGGCCCAGTGGGCTGAAAGGATACCATGTCACTGTTACAAAGTGTAAAGTTTGCATCTGTAATGTTATTCACTATAGTCGTTTGTGCTGGTGGTGGAGGTGGGATATGTATATCCAGGGCAATCAGTGTGTGGTCAGCTCACAGTAGTTGATGATGTAGGCCATACAGTACCTAGATACAAACCCCCAGAGTGAGGAGGTGCTCTTGACCCGAATCAGTTTTCTGACTGCTGGGGTTTGGTAGTATGTCATATGGAGTGTGCCAGGTACTGTTGCACAGTTGCTGGCTGAGCACTGATACCTGGCCATTTACATGTGTATCCACCAATAGACAGACAGATGCTATATATGTGAGATATGTTGTATCATAACAGTCGAGTAGCATGTGTAGTATGTGTGCCAAATTCTGCTGACATATATTGCTGATATCAGGTTATTTTCTTTCTCAGGTACATGGCCCACATGCGGAATCCCACTTACTCCACAGCTGAGGATGAGGAGATACACCAGAGCCTGGTACGGGATTATGCAATACTCTTTTCCCGCACCAGCCAGAATCAGCAGGAGAGGGCTGTACTGTGGCAAGACCTTGTCCGTCGGGTAAATGACATAGGCACGCATAATAGGACATATGAGCAGGTACGACATCACTGCAGTGATTTAATCAGACATGTCCGTCAGCGTGCATCGGATATCCACAGGCAGCAGGTCGCCACAGGTGGTGGGGGTGGCTACACATCCCCCACTCACCAGACTGGGGGGACTACTCATGAGTGTAGTGGCTCCAGTCCGCCAGCAACAACAACAGCAGCAGACATGCATTATGATGGAGGCTAGAGCCACGCAGCAGCAAGACAGTGAACGTGCAGGTAATATGTAATATGTATAGTTGACTGTTGTGTACACTGGTAGTTAATGCATGTGTGAGGTGTGTCCTTGGTTTGTAGCTGTCACCATAGTATTTAATGTGCAAGTGTGATATCCTCAATATTAGCAGCTGACCTGTGAAAGGTGACTGTTGTACTACTGACCTGTATCATACTCAGTAACAATGGCACAGTTGTGCCCACTGACATTAGTTTCTTCACGTCTGCAGGTCCCTCTGGTATAACAGCAATGCAGCCTATCCATGCTGGTGAGTGTGTATTAACAATTCCTGTAATAGTCTTGATAGTAATAGTACTATTTGGCTCACTTAGTAGTGCTCTTTGTATGCATGTAGGTGTGTCTGTGTCTGTGTGTTGATATCACGCATACTGAGTACTGTACAATTGTGTGAAACTGTGTGCATGTGTGCATGTGTGCACCTGTGCATGTGTGCACGTGTGCACGTGTGCATGTGTGCATGTGTACATGCGTGCACCTGTGCATCTGTGCATGTGTGCATGTGTGCACCTGTGCATGTGTGCATGTGTGCATGTGTACATGTGTGCACCTGTGCACCTGTGCATGTGTGCA
Organism: Protopterus annectens; assembly: GCF_019279795.1. NCBI lineage: Eukaryota > Metazoa > Chordata > Ceratodontiformes > Protopteridae > Protopterus > Protopterus annectens. The sequence continues at coordinate 333,770,513 of NC_056726.1, forward strand.
TGTGTGCATGTGTACATGTGTGCACCTGTGTGTGTGTGCATGTGTACATGTGTGCACCTGTGCACCTGTGCATGTGTGCATGTGTGCACCTGTGCATGTGTGCATGTGTACATGTGTGCACCTGTGCACCTGTGCATGTGTGCATGTGTGCATGTGTGCACCTGTGCATGTGTGTGCACCTGTGCATGTGTGCATGTGTGCATCACTGGTAATGTGTAGACATTGTAAACTGTGTTTCCTGTTTCCCTCCCACAGGTTCTGGTGCTGCTCTGGTGTCATGTAGCAGGGAACCTGAATCAGGTGTCGTGGGTACTGATAATGATGACATCTGTGTAATGGCACAGGAAGGTATGCCAGGGTCCGCCATTGGTCAGCCGATTGACAGTACACAGCTGTCGACTCCATCAATGTGCACAGTTATCCTGCCAATACACCCTTTGTCACCAATGTCCCTAGGTGATGGACAGCATACAGTGGGCATTGACCAGGGTAATGTGGTATCCGTGGCACATGCCTCCCCACACAGCAGCCATGGGCATGGCCCAGAGATGGTACCACACAGACAGATGTCCAGGGGTTCTCGTGGGAACATCCGTGGGTGTACTGCCCCTGTCAGACATGCCCACAGAGGTCTTACAACCTCAGCTATGTTTCGGGCTGTCATGCAGGCACAGTCATGTATGGAACGGTACACCAGACAGGGTCCGAGGGAGCTGATAGCATGTCGCACAGCCATGACTGACAGTATGCGTGACATTGCGGCTGCCATCCGTGATTTCACCGATGTCATAGACAGACGTTGTGGGGACATATTACACCGGTTCCACAACTACATGTCCATGAGCCAGGGTGATGGTGGGCAGTTGAGGAGTCAACGTGGCCATATGCCAACAACAGCAGCAGCTGGCAGTCGTTGCAGACGACAACAGGGCCGCGGCCGTCCCCGTAGTGCCAGCAGCAGCCCCAGAAATGCTGGGTCTGTGCTGTCATCAGACCACCCCAGGAGACCACGTGCACATGGCTCTGGCCAGGCCCGACAGGGATCTGTGTCCAGTCAACGAACACCTGCTTCTGATGACAGTACCCAGTCTGGGTTGGTACCGGATACGGTCCGTAGCACCCCTGCAAGGCACAGGTACCGTGTCCGTGGCCAGAGACACTGATCTGTATGACCTGGCAGGTACAGTCTGTGGCTGTCCACAAACACCAGTATATGGCAGCCATGAGGTGGAACTGTGTGCATCCATACACACATGCAAATTGACAACACCTAGGGCTACCGCATACATGCACACACTGCATCAACATTGCCCCACCTTCTACTGCTGTCCCTCACCAACACACATACACAGCAATCGGTGGTATCGGTGGCTGACTCAGGCATACCAAGTTCACACCCTGTGCATATGATGAAACTCTGCCACCTCCTGCAATCTGTAACAACTTTGCAGGTACAGGTTAACATGTTGCTGATGCACAGGGTGACCACATAGATGTGTAGTAATAGTATCATGTTGTTAACAGTACTGTGTGCTGAATTAATTGTGGGTATATCACAGCATGCCTGATGCAGTAAGTGTGTGATTGTCATGTACTGTTGTCTACACCCATGGTAAGTACCATAGTGTATCATCTGCACATGTTGGCATACTGGTGGTAATGATGTCAACAGAAGGCTACATACATAGGTAGCACAAGGGATAAGGTAATGAATGTAGTAATACGCAATGATGGACATGTAAATTGCAAGTGGCATGTTGCCCACACTGGACTCTGCAATGCAGATGTTTGAGGATGTTGATATGTGTGCAGTACTACGACTGGTACAGGACACACAGGAGCACCCTAGTACTGCATGCTCACATCTCATACCATGCTAGACAGCCCCAACACACAAAACTAACTGTCACAGGAGGGAGAGTCCCCATATATGTCAGGGATACTGTGGTGGCAGGCCAGGTAGCATACATCCTACTAAGTATGGAACCACTGACTGAAGGCTCAGTGTCTGTTATTTGACATGTGTATTACTGCAGGTATGAGCACATGGGTTTCCATCCAGTTATTGTACATCCTGACAGTACATGGTCTGTACACTTGTGTGCGCTGAGACTGGACCCTAGCCATCTGACCCATGTATTTCCATGTACATGTGCATAGTGCCTGCATATTTGCAGTGTAGCCTACTGGAAGTGGTACAGCTTGTTTGTTGTACAATGGACTACATGCAGCCCTATTTACTGTAGCTTTTTTTGCATGCATGTTTGCTTGCAATTACCGTGGAATACTGATCACACCTGCAATGTATAGTTATAGAGCTTCTGTGGACTCCTAGCGCCATCTGCATAGCTTACTATATGTATGTCCATGTCCCACTTGACAGGTTGTCACTGTTTGTCCTGTTCACATGTACATTGCCTGTGACACAGTGCATATGACTTACCTGGCATGTGTCCACGTGAGCAGTCATATATGCTACTGCTAACTAATCACAGGCACTACACCTTCACATATTCATCTTCTGTTGAACTACCTGCTTCGCTAGGGATGGCCTGCACCTGTCACCCCTGGGCTTTCAGATATTGGCAAAGGCTCTTGCTACCCCCATAGTGCGTATGTTAGGCAAGGCTCAAATGACAAACCCACCTTCATAGGTATCACAAGGGATAAGAAACTAAGAGTAATGCTACCCAACGCCAGAAGTCTAAACCTCCAGATGCATGCACCCGAAACTCTCCTTGGCATGGAGAACATCGATATCTGTGCAGTAACAGATGCCTGGTTCAGGGCTACTGAGAGCACACCAGCACTACCAGGTTTAACCTGGTTGATTTCTTTGAAACAGTCACCAAGGCCATTGACGAGGGCAAGGTGGTTCACACAGCCTACCTGGACCTTGCAAAAGCCTTCACAACAATACCCCACTTGGGCATTCTAGAGAAGCTCACAAGCTTAAATATAAGCCCCTATGTCACTAGATGGATTGCACAGTGGCTCAAGGACAGAACCCACATGGTTAGAATTGCTGGAGCCATGCCAGACTCCAAACCAGTTACGAGTTGTGTCCCACAAGGCTCAGTCCTGGGACCTCTCTTGTTTGGTATATATTTATTGGAGGTACAGGCCAACACGGACGGACTGTGGCTGACCAAATATACAGATGACTGCGAACTGGCCACCATAATCGACTCTCCAGCCGACACAAGCATCTTCCAAAGGGGCATCATAGAAACAGACAACTTGTGCCAGAGCCATGGCCTTCAGCTGAACAGTGTTTAGAAAGGGAAATGTGCATCCTGTAGTCTGTTCACCTAGTTGCCAAAAGGGACATTTCCCTCACACACACTAACCCCTTCAGCCAAACACACACACTTGCCATTTGCAGGATTCAAACCCCTACCTAACTATGTTATGACACTTGAGATGGACGCATTAGCAGAGCGTGCTATTCGCATTACTGGGAGGTTTCTCTTCTCCTGCTGTACTTATAGAGTGCTGACATCATCAGTGTTTAGAAAGGGGAATGTGCATCCTGTAGTCTGTTCACCTAGTTGCCAAAAGGGACATTTTCCTCACACACACTAACCCCCCTCAGTCAAAAACACACACTCGCAGAATTCAAACCCCTCTCTGACTATGTTATGATACTCAAAACAGATGCATTAGCAGAGTGTGCTATTCGCCTTACTGGGAGGTTTCCCTTCTCTTGTTGTACTTATAGGGTGCTGACATCATCAGTGTTCAGAAAGGGAAATGTGCATCCTGTAGTCTGTTCACCTAGTTGCTAAAAGGGACATTTTCCTCACACACACTAACCCCTCTCAGCCAAAAATCATACACTTGCCATTTGCAGGATTCAGACCCCTATCTGACTATGTTATGACACTTGAGACAGATGCATTAGCAGAGTGCGCTATTCGCATTAGTGGGAAGTTTTGCTTCTCTTGCTGTACTTATAGGGTGCTGACATCATCAATGTTTAGAAAGGGAAATGTGCATCCTGTAGTCTGTTCTCCTAGTTGCCAAAAGGGACATTTTTCTCACATACAATTGCAACACACTAATCTCCCTCAGCCAAACACACACACTTGCAAGATTCAAACTTCTACCTAACTATGTTATGACATTTGAAACAGATGCATTAGCAGAGCACACTATTTGCACTACTGCAAGGTTTCCCTTCTCCTGCTATACTTATAGAGTGCTGACATCATCAGTGTTTAGATAGGGGAATGTGCATCCTGTAGTCTGTTCACCTAGTTGCCAAAAGGGACATTTTCTTCACACACACTAACCCCCCTCAGCCAAACACGCACACTTGCCATTTGCAGGATTCAAACTCTACCGAACTATGTTATGACACTTGAGACGGACGCATTAGCAGAGCACACTATTCGCATTACTGGGAGGTATTCTTTCTCCTGCTGTACTTATAGAGTGCTGACATCATCGGTGTTTAGAAAGGGGAATGTGCATCCTGTAGTCTGTTCTAGTTGCCAAAAGGGACATTTCTCTCACACACATCCCCCTCAGACAAACACACACTTGCAGGATTCAAACCTTTACCTAACTAGGTTTTGACATTTGAGACAGATGCATTAGCAGAGCACGCTATTGGCATTACTAGGAGGCCCTTCTTCTCCTGCTATACTTATAGAGTGCTGACATCATCAGTGTTTAGAAAGGGGAATGTGCATCCTGTAGTCTGTTCTCCTAGTTGCCAAAAGGGACATTTTCCTCGCACACACAACTCTCCCTCAGACAAACACACACACTTGCAGGATTCAAACTCCTACCTAATTATGTTATGACACTTGAGACTGACGCATTAGCAGAGTGCGCTATTCGCATTACTGGGAGGTTTCTCTTCTCCTGCTATACTTATAGAGTGCTGACATCATCGGTGTTTAGAAAGGGGAATGTGCATCCTGTAGTGTGTTCTAGTTGCCAAAAGGGACATTTCTCTCACACACATCCCCCTCAGACAAACACACACTTGCAGGATTCAAACCTTTACCTAAAGAGGTTATGACATTTGAAACAGATGCATTAGCAGAGCACGCTATTGGCATTACTAGGAGACAACCCTTCTCCTGCTATACTTATAGAGTGCTGACATCATCAGTGTTTAGAAAGGGGAATGTGCATCCTGTAGTCTGTTCTCCTAGTTGCCAAAAGGACATTTTCCTCACACACACAACTCTCCCTCAGACAAACACACACACTTGCAGGATTCAAACTCCTACCTAATTATGTTATGACACTTGAGACTGACGCATTAACAGAGTGCGCTATTCGCATTACTGGGAGGTTTCTCTTCTCCTGCTATACTTATAGAGTGCTGACATCATCAGTGCTTAGAAAGGGGAATGTGCATCCTGTAGTGTGTTTTCCCAGTTGCCAAAAGGGACATCTCTCTCCCACAGACTTACACACACACCAACCCAACTCACACTGAGCATTTTCAGGATTCAAACCCCTACCTAACTATGTTAGGACACTTGTAACTGACGCATTAGCAGAACTTGCTATTCACATTACTGGGAGTTTTTTTTTTCTCCTGCTGTACTTATAGGGTGCTGACATCATCGGTGTTTAGAAAGGGGAATGTGCATCCTGTGGGGAGGCAGACGCCAAACACACTCTGGCTAAGCTGTCATTCCCTAGGGCAAACAGCCTAGTGTTGACCTCTACACCCATATGTTTAATTGTCAAATGCACATTATTTGTTGCTGATAGACTGTTTGCACATCTTTATTGCCATAGCATTCCCTGTTTGTATGTACAACTTGTGCATCTGTGGAAGATGTTTGCATATGGGAGGGATCCACCATATCATGTATGTCTCTGTAGTCATTTAACTGTGTGCACTGGGTAGACTGCTGTAATGTGGTTGGTTCCTGAAATAACACGTTAAAATACCAGATATGTGTGTCCAACTGCTAAACTGAGATTTGGCCTAAGTGTGTGAGCATGCCCAGTTCAGCCTTCCCATGGCATGTTGTCTGACATATGTCTCATTTATCAAAGTGTGTGAGCATGCCCAGTGTGAGCATTCCATATGTTGAAATCTGCAGCCCACCACATTTGTGGATGAGTGTGAACTTCAACAAATATCACCCGTTTATGGTTGTGTGTTTTGTGTCATGTTGTGTAGTTACTGTACAACTGCTTTGTGTGTGAACACAACAGGATTATACTGTGCCTGCAGTGTTTGCATGGGATACTTTGCATACAGTTGTCAACATCCTTTCATACTGACCTAACACTGTAGTACTGTATAGTGTACTGGTAGTACTTTGACTGTGGTGGACAGTATCCTGGGCTTTAGTGCTATCACTGCTTTACATTTCGATAGTGAGCACAACAGCCTGGTTAGGGGCCAGTTGTGTACATCTGACCATGTTGCATTCTGTTCAGATATGAACTACATAAACCAGGCTTGTCCAACATTGGTAGTGTATTCCACAACATAGGTGTGCATTTGCAAACACTAGCGATGTGCCCTAGTCCATGTCTAATGCTAGTTGGAGAGTGTGTTTGTCCTTCAACACACATTGTAAGTGAAGTTTGCCATGACATATGTCATAGGTTCATAGGTTCATAGGTTCATAGGTTCATACTAGGCTATCTGCTTTCGCCACCCATTTTAAATTAATTTTGCTATGCCTTTTTTTGAGGTTAATATACTGTGCCTCTGTCTAACAGTGACACAGAAGTGATAGCCGGGGTAAACCTACAATCTCCCATCCACTCATCAAGATTCTTCTTGAAGAGAGTCAATGTGGGACTCTGCCTAACCTGGACTGGGATTTTATTCCAGAGTGAAGGGAGCCTCTGGGTTATGAATCTGTCCCTCCAGCATGTCCTATTTATTTCAGTGCTGAGGTTCAAGTCTCTGAGCCAGCGTAGCTCGAAGGGATTTGGATTTTCTGAGGTGCAGCATGTCCATTAATTCGGGTTGGACATGGCTTTATACGTCAGGCACAGATCGCCTCTGAGCAGGCGGTATGCCACTGAGTAGAGCTGGAGTTTCTTTAACCGGGCAGCATATGGCATCTGTTTGAGCCCTTTGATCCTCTTGGTGAGGTACTTTTGGGGTCTTTCCAGTTGCTGCAGGTGTCTGGTAAGGTACATCCTAAAAGGGGCATTGTACTCAATTATGGGCCTAATGAGGGATGAGTAAAGAGGCACGATGACCTCCCCTGATCTAGATGTGAATCCCTTCATGATTAGGTGGGCTATATAAAATGTTTTTCTAACCACTTTGGCCACGTGGTTGTCAAATGAGAGATTACTATCAACTTGGGTCCCCAGGTCCCTAATGACTTCTTCGGTACTTAATGGATTACCACCTATGTGGTAATTTGTGGGCACTTTGTTTTTGCCAAAGGGGATGACTATACACTTTTTGGCGTTTAGCTTGAGGCCATGGCTCTGGCACCAGTTGTCTGTTTCTATGAGGCCCTTTTGAAGGATGCTTGTGTCGGCTGGAGAGTTGATTATGGCGCCCAGTTTGCAGTCATCTGTGAACTTGGTCAGCCACAGTCCTTCCGTGTTGGCCTGTACCACCAAAAAATATATACCGAACAAGAGAGGTCCCAGGACTGAGCCTTGTGGGATGCCACTTGTAACTGGTTTGGAGTCTGACATGGCTCCAGCAATTCTAACCATGTGGGTTCTGTCCTTGAGCCAGTTTGCAACCCATCTAGTGACATAGGGGTTTATATTTAAGCTGGTGAGCTTATCTATAATGCCCGAGTGGGGTATTGTTTCGAAGGCTTTTGCGAGGTCCAGGTAGGCTATGTGGACCACCTTTCCCTCATCAATGGCCTTGGTGACTGTTTTAAAGAAATCAACCAGGTTTAAGAGGCAGGATCTGCCCTTAACAAAGCAAAACTGGGTAGGATCCCGTGTCTGTAGGTCCCCAATATCTTTATTTATGAGGTCCATGATGATCTTTTCCATAGCTTTGCAGACCAAGCTAGTCAGGCTTATGGGGCGATAGTTTCCAGGATCCGTTGAGGCACCACCTTTGTGGAGAGGGACCACTGTTGCTGTACGCCACTCTTTGGATACATATCCTGTAGTAAGGCTAAGATTGAACAGTAGTTTTATGTTTGGGTTTAGCTCTTCTTGGAGTTCATGTGATCAGCCCAGGACACCATCTGGTCCCATTGATGCTGTGTGTTTTGCTTTGGAGAGGGCGGCTCTTACCTGAGCATCTGAGATGTCAGGGGGGCATCACTCTGTTGGGATAGATATTTGCCCTTTTGGTCGGGAGGGGGGGGGGAAGTTTGCACTGAACCTGTCAGCTAGGATGTTGGCAATGTCTGTGGGCTCGGTGTATTTTTTGTCATTTTGGACTAATTCTGAGCATATCTGGGAATTCCCACCCAGGTTCCTAACATAACTAAAGAAAGCCTTGTGATTATCCTTAGTGTCCTGTGCAATTTTTCTCTCAGTGCTGGCCTTAGACGATTTTATGAGTGCCCGTAGTTTTTTGCTAATACTGATCAGAGATGCCTTCCCTTTTTGGGATTTTGCTCTATCATGTAGTAGCTTACTCCTTCTATTGTATAGTTTGTTTATGGCTGGGGTCCACCAGACAGGACGTCTGCCTTTGGAGGATTGGGTCTTGGTTTTATTTGGGATTGCATGATCCATGCATTCCTGAAGGTGTTCATAGAATGCGTTTATAAAGGATTCTGCGGTCTGGGCCATATTTTCCACAGGCCAGGTGGCTTTGAAGGATTTCGCCTCGGTTTTGAGGCATGTGAAATTTGCTTTAGAGAAGTTTTTCACTGTGGTTTTCTGGACAGGGGGTGGGGTCGGGATGTGAATATCCAGTGAGATTAGTTTATGGTCTGATCTTACCAGTGAGGGATACACTTCTGTTCTGGAGCATAGTGTCCCCATGTTGGTGATGATCAGGTCCAGTATGTTTTCCCCTCTTGTGGGAGTGGTAACAAGTTGTTCCATAGCATTTGAGTTTATAAATTCTAGGAACCTTTGGGCTAGGGTGTTGGAGCTAGAGTAATGCTCCCAGTCTATGTTTGGGTAGTTGAAGTCGCCCAATATAATGGTGTTTGGAGAGACCTTCATATTTTCCAGCATTCTCAGGAAGGCCGAGTGGGGTTCCTGTGTTTGAGAGGGTGGTCTGTAGCAGGCTATAAACTGGAAGGCAGTTTTACCCACAGTTAGTTGCACATGGATAGTCTCTGATGCTTTGTGCTGTGCCATCAACCTGGAGGTGTGGGTATCTTTGACGAATATTGATACTCCCCCTCCTTTTGTGGTTTGGTCCAAGTTTTGGGGCTGAAAAGCATGGTATGAGGTATAACCTGGTAGTGCTGGGGTGTTCTCGGGAGCCTTGAACCAGGTTTCTGTTACTACACAGATATCGATGGTCTCCATGCTAAGGAGAGTTTCAAGTGCGTGCATCTTGAGGTTTAGACTTCTGGCGTTGAGTAGCATTACTCTTAGTTTCTTATCCCTTGTGATACCTATGGAGGTGGGTTTGTCTTTTGAGCCTTGCCTAAAAAAGGCACTATGGGGCTAGCAAGAGCCTTTGCCAATATCCAAAGCCCAGGGTGACAGGTGCAAGCCGTCCCTAGTGAAGCATCGTGGCTTGTCAGCATGTCATCCCAGGCTGACAGGCATTGGATCCCCTTTGAATGACACCAACACTTAAGCCAATTGTTGAAATTGATCATCTTGTCTTCATATTGTGGCATCATTCTTGGTGAGGGTAAGATGCTACTCAAGGTCAGGGTCATACCGGCCTGGGCTACATGCTCAGAGAGCTCCTCTATGTCTCTTTTCATGTAGTCCAGGGAGGTACGTCTCAGGTCATTCACACCAGCATGGACAATGACTGAGTCATATTTGTACTTGCCTTGGAGTGACCTGAGTAATGCTGTGCCTCTGTCTACCTGTGACATGACAGTGATACCCAGGATAAAGCTACCATCTCCCATCCACTCATCAAGATTCCTATTGAGGAAAATTGATAAGTGACTCTATGGGTAGCCTGTACTGGGAGTTCACTCATGGGTGGGGGTGGCTTCTGTGTTATGGATCATGCAGTACAGCTTGTCCTATGTAAGTCAGTGCTGGGGTTCAGGTCTCTCATGTGCATAGCTCACTGCCATTCAGATTGTACAAGGTGCAGCATGTTTATTGATACCAGCAACACAGGCAACACATGGCATCTGTGCAAGCTCTTTGATACTCCTGGTGAGGTACTGTTGGGGACTTTACGGTTGATGGAGGTGTCTGCTGAGGTACATCCCACAGGGGCTATTGTAGTCAATTGTACCACTGATGAAGGATGACTGCAGAGCCACAATGACCTCCCCTTATCTAGATCTGACAACCTTCATGATTAGGTGGGTATATGCTATGTTTCTGTAAACACTACAGCACATGTTTGTCCAATGCAGGATATCTATCACCTTGTGTCCCGAGGTCTCTCATTACATGTTAACTACATAATGGGTTAACACCTATGTGGTAATTGGTGGGCACTTACTGTATATCCACAGGGGTTGACTATACACTTTTCTGCAATTAGCTTGCTGACATGGCTATGGCACCAGTTGTCTGTTTCTATGTGGCCCTTTTGTGGGATGCTTGTGTCAGCTGGCGGATCATATATGGTGAGCAGTTTGTAGTCCTCTGCAAACATGTTCAGACACAGTCCTTCCTTGTTTGCCTGTACCTATGGGACATATATACCAGACGAGGGAGATCCCAGGACCAAGCCTTGTGGGATGCCAGTTATATCTGGTTTGTAGTCTGACATGGCTGCAGCATGTTTGACCATGTCTGTTCTGTCCTTGGTCTGGTTTGCATCCACTCTACTGACATAGGGGTTTATATTTAAGCTGGTGAGCTTATCTATAATGAACACATAGGGTATTGTATAGAAGCCTTTGCAAGGTCCAGCTATGCTGTGTGGACCACATTGCCCTCATCAATGACCTTAATGACTGTTTCAATTGAGTCAAACATGTTTAAGGGTAGGATCTGCACTTAAGAAAGCCACACTGGGTAGGGTCCGTTGTCAGTAGGTCCCCAATATCTTTATGTCTGTGGTACATGCTGATCCTTTCCATAGCTGTGCAGACCGAGCTTCTCAGGATTCTGGGGTAGTAGTTTTCAGTATCCATTCAGGCAACACCTTTGTTGAGAAGGACCACTGTTGTTGTACACTGCTCTTTGGGTACATATTCTGTGGTAAGGCTGACATTGAGCAGTAGTGTGATTTGGCATTCCATTCATCTTGGAGTCCATGTTGCACTCAGCCCAGGACACCATCTCATACCATTGCTGCTGTGTGTTTTGCTTTGTAGATGCTGGCTGTTACCTCAGCATCTGCAATGTCAGGGGCCAGCACTCTGCTGGGATAGATATTCTGCATTCGGGGGGGGGGGGGGGGTTGCACTGCACCTGTCAGGATGTATGTTGGCAATATGTGTGTGTTTGTGATATTTGTGTGATTCAGAGCATATCTGTGAATTCCCAACACGGTTCCTACCATCAGTTGTGAAAGCCTTGGGATTATCCTTAGTGTCCTGTACAATTTGTATCTTCATAGGTTCATAGGTTCATACTAGGCTATCCACCCTAGGGCATTTGTTAGCCTAGCCAGAGTGTGTGTGGCTTTTGCCACCCCTTGCTATGTGAATATTATGGCCATTTATGATTTGCTTTGCTGTGCCTCTGTCTGGACATAACACAGTGAAGACCCCCAGTGTAACTCTACAATCATCCATCCACTTGGCAAGATTCCTGTTGAAGAGTGTCAGTGAGGGGCTCTGCCTAACATGGAGTGGGATTCTGGTCCAGGGTGTGGGGAGCCTCTGGATTATGTATCTGTCCCACCAGCACATCCTATTTTATTATTTGTTGAGGTTGACATCTCTCACTCTCACAGCTCCGATGGCTTTGAGTTTTCTGGGGTGGAGCATGTCCATTACTCCTGTGTTGGGCATGACCTTCTACAACAGGTATGCAATGCCTCTGTGTAGGCAGTATGTGACTGCATTCAGCTGGGGTGTCTACAGCCAGGCAGCATATGACATATATTTGAGACCCTTTATCCTCTTGGTGAGGTACCTTTGAGGTCTTTCTAACTGCTGCAGGTGTCAGGTAAGGTACATCCCATATGAGGCATTGTACTAGATTGTGGGTTTGATAAGAGAACAGTATAGGGGCACAATGACCTCTGTTGACGTAGATGTGAATCCTTTCCTGATACGGTGTCAAATGTAAACAGTCTTCCTAGCCACACTGGCAATGTGAGTGTCACATAACAGGTTACTGTCCACTTGTGTCCCTAGGTCCCTGATTACTCCTTCCATACATAATGGTTTACCACCTATGTGGTAATTTGTGGTACCTTGTTTGGTATTTGGTGGGACATTCATACTGTCCAGTGTCTTCAGGATGGCTGGGTGGGGTTCCTGTGTGTGAGAGTGTGGTCTGTAGCATGCTACAGACTGTACAGCAGTCTTGCCTACAGTTAGTTGCTCATGGGTGGACTCCAATGCCTTGTGCATTGTCAGTTACCTGGACGTATGGGTGTCTGTGCTGAATATGGATACTCACCCTCCTTTTATGTTTTGTTCCAGGTTTTGGGGCCATGACACATGATATGTGGTATAACCTGGTAGTGCTTGTGTGCTGTCAGGAGGCTTGCAGCAGGTTTCTGTCACTGCACAGACATCGATGTTCTCCATACTGGGGATGGCCTTGGGAGCATGCATATTGGGGTTTACACATCTGGCATTGGTCAGCATTACCCTTATGTTTCTTTCCACTTATGTTTTCTAGGGTGGTGGGTTAGTCTTTTCAGCCTTGCCTACAAAAGGCTCTATGGAGGTGGCAAAGGCCTTATCCAATATCCAGACGCCCAGGCGTAACAGGTGCAAGCCATCCCAAGAACAGCTGCGTGGCTTGTCAAGCATGAAATCCCAAGCAGACAGACATTGGATCCCTTGGAATGACACCAGTAAGTGTGCCACTTGCTATGACTGATCATTCCATGTTTGTACTGTGGCATTATTCTTGGTAAGGGTAGGATGCTGCAAACGGTGAGTGTCATACCGGCCTGGACTACATAATCAGAGAGCTCATCTATGTCTCTTTTCATGTAGTCTAGAGAGGTACATCTCAGGTCATTCACACCAGCATGGACTATGACTGCATCATATTTCTACTTGCTTTGGAGTGACCTGCATACTTCTGTTATGTGGCATATTGTGGCAGCCTACAGGCAGCTTACTGTACCCTTTCCCTTGTTCAGGACAGCAGTGTGTCTGACTATAGAGTCACCTATTACAACTGTATCAGGCATGTTGTTTCTCCTTCTGGCCTGTGACTGTTTGGCACACCAGCTTTGTGTACTATGTGTTGCATGTGCTATGTTTGGAGGTTGTTTGATTGGATGTCTGCTTTAGAGGCCTCTGTTGGTGTGCTGTGTTTGTAATTTGTGCCTCCGGGAATGTTTTTCTGTGTTTATGTGTTTGGTTTGCAGTTGTGATAGGTCTATGTGGGACTGTGTTTGTGGTGTGTGTGGTTACCTTCTCCTCCTGACTAGTTTTGGGAGTACTGAGTTGAGGGAGCTCAGCCTCCAGTTTGGATAGATGGTTGCATCTCTCACATATATTTGTATTTCTTGGGTGGAGTTGGGGTTGTCTGTGTACTTGGGGCAGGTGTAACATTGCCTCAAGATTCACAGATTCAACTTGTTGTGGCTGGCCTTAGTGGATTGTATGTGTGGACATATTTTATTGCCATACTACTGATCAGTGATTACTTCATTGTTTATGTTTGCTCTGTCATGTAGTAGCTTCCTCATTCTCTTGCATGGTTTGGTTATGGCTGGTGTCCACCATGCCAGATGCCTGCGTGTATGGCATTGTGTCTTGTTTTAATTTAGGATTGCATAATCCAAGCATTCCTGGCAGTGTTCATGGAATGGCTGTATTACAGGTTCTGAGGTGTGGCCCATATTTTGCACCTACACAGGACCTTTAATGGATTCCACATCAGTTTGGAGGAGTGCAAATATTGCTTTACACATGTTTTCCACTGTGGTTTTCTGGCCAGGGACTGTGGTCAGGATTTGTATATCCAGTGTGATTACTCTATGTTCTGGTTTTACCAGTGAGCAATACACTTCTTGTCTTGCCATCCAGTACCCATGTTGCTGATTATCACATCCAGTATGCTTACCCCTCTTGTGGGAGTGGTACGTTGTTCCTGGGCCTTTTGATTTATGGATTCTATGAACTTTTGTCCTACACTGTTGGAGCTAGTATAATGCTCCCAGTCTATGTCTGGGTATTTTCAGTCACCCAATATAATGTGGTTTGGAGGACTTGATATATTCATGTATTCCAGCATAGGCCAGGTGCAGTTCCTGGTGTTGGGACAGTAGTCTGTAGCAGGCTATAAACTGGGGGGCAGTTTTAGCCACTGTTACTTGACCATGGCTAGTCCATGCTGCTTCTTGTTGTGGTACCAACATGGGGGTGTGGTTATCCTTGACAATTCTTGCTAGTCACCCTCCTTTTGTAGCTTGTTCCATGTTTTGAGGCTGTACAGCACAGTATGAGGTGTAACCTGGTAGTGTTAGGGTGCTTTTGTGAGCCTTGACTCAGTTTTCTGTTACAGCACAGATATCAACATTCTCCATGCTGGGTGAGTTTAGACTGCATGCATCTTGCTGTTTCAACTTATCCCTTATCTTATTCTTATCCCTTCTGATACCTATGGAGATAGGTTTGTGTTTTGAGCCTTACCTATTCAGGGCACACTGTGGGTAACAACAGCCTTTGCCAGTATCCATACGGCCTGCACTGATAGGTGCACGCCAGTCCTAGCAAGTGGAGCATCATGTCATGCTCAGCATGTCATCCCAGACTGGCACACATTGGATCCCCTTTGACCAACTGCGATACTTCAGTCAATTATTGCACTTGATCATCTCATTGTCATATTGTGGCATGATGCTTGGTGAGGGTAGGATGTTAGTCAGAGTCCTCAGGTGTGCATATAGTACATGGTGTTACATTACTTAACACATGGCATTCATGCCTCAGGTGGTGCTGCAGGGCTGCCTCTGTCGGATACGCATATTACACTTCCCTGTACATGTTTGTGAGCAGGTCATGTCATTGTAGGCATCCATGTTATTATTTGAGTGAGTCAGAGGGGGTATCATTCCCAGGGTTCCTACTGAGCCAGTGTATGTGCTATGCGTTGCCTCTTTGCCAAGGCCAGGGCATACTGGGCATGCCTCCTTCTGCCTACTGGGGCAGGCTCAGGTTGTTCCTCCTCCGAGTCACGCTCTGCCTGTGATGGCCTTGGCAATGGTGGGGGGCTGTTTGGCCCAGCCCTATGCTGGTCCTGCTGCAGCTGTTTTCACAAGATCATATTATGTAGCATAGCACATACCATGACAATTTGGGTACATGTAGTTGGTGTGTACTGCAAGGCTCCAGCAGATGTGTCCAGACACCAGAACCATGACTTGAGCAGCCCAAACACACACTCTATTACATTACGTGTTTGCGTGTGTGCCTCATTATGGCGTTCCTGTTCAGGTGTGTGTGCGTTTCTGATGGGTGTCATCAGCCACGGCTCCAGTGCATAACCTGCATCCCCCACTAGGTGTCCGTGCGGGATGTCCCCATTGGCAAATGTCTGGTACAGCTGTGTCAAATGCCAGATGTGGGATTCGTGGTAGCTCCCAGGACAGCCAGCACACACATTCATTATTATGCCCTGGGCATCACACATGACCTGGCAGTTGATGGAGGGGAAGCCCTTGCGGTTGATGTATGCCCTACCCCGCTCACCAGCTGGTGCTTTGATGTGTATGTGCATGCAGTCTATTGCACCCACTACCTCAGGGAATTCCGCTATTTGCTGGAAGAGACGCATATTGCTGGCCAATACCTCACGGGCATTGGGGAAATATACATGATCACCGACATGTGCTGACATGGCATCCAGGAACTGGTGCAGTACCCTGGAGGCTGATGCCTGTGATATCCCCATCATATCACCAGTTGGTCTCTGGAAGGTACCTGTTGCTAGTATTCTTAGGCCAACACATACCTTGGTTTCCACTGGGATGGGTTCCCCTCTGTTGGTTCTGTGTGTGAGGCGTGGCTTGCACAGCTCCACTATTTGCTGCAGGAGGCCTCTGTCCACTCTATAGTGCTCTACTATCTCTAGCTCATGTAACCCATGGTAGGTGACCCTGGGCCTGTACACTCTTCTCCGTCTCCTCACTGTGGGTTGTCTGGCACCATCTGCATTGTCACCACCCTCAGCAAGTCGCCTATGTCTCATTATGACAGCTATGGCAGCCCCTAACATTTCTGCTCTGAGTTCAGCTTTTTCAGTTTTCACTTCTAATAACTTACTCCTGTCTTGCAGTGTCTCTTGAGAGAAACATCCTGCACTGCTGTTTGCAGAGTTTTAAGTGCTGGGCTGGGCTACTATTCTGCTTGTGTAATTGCCTGCTTCTAATTGTTTTCACCTGCTAGCTCCAGCAGTATTCCCTGCTAGCTTCCTACTAGATCTGTTGCTTCCTTCTTCCTCTCTGTTTCCTCAGGGAGGAGCCGTGTGCAAACCAGCAGAAACATGCTCACAGTGGCTTACACGCTCGCACACATGCTTATACAGTTCAGAATCTGCTTATTCGGGTTAAAACTCGCGCACACCCATGCAAACAGTGTTAAACATCTCTAAACACGCTCCCATATGCTCAGTCTGCCTTACACACGTGCACACTGTCTTACTCGCGCTTCATGGCATGCACACGTGCGCATTCACGCCCAGCAAGAAACTTTGGTGTAGGCAACAGTGTACACCTTCCATTTCTTGACTTTCTCATGCTTATCTAGTGGCACACCTCTTTCCATGATATCTGTCTGACATCTGTCATGTAACTCTGACCTCCAATGAACTGCATTTCTTTCTACCATTCCCCCCATGATGTCACCTATCTCCTACTCTGTACCTCCCCCTTCTGTAACTCTTACACTACTCAGACTGTTCTCATTTGCTATGTGACAGTGGAATTCAGTATTCTAACACTCATTTGCATCAGATTGCCTACTAATGCTTAATTACATCTCTTAGACTCAGCTTCCCCCCTTAGCAACCACTACACGGTGTCCATGTTTGTTTTGGTCTGCTGGTCCCTGCATTGACATTCCATGTATTGCATAAAACCCACATTTGTGGTTTTAAAGCCTTCGTTTTTATGTTTTATACAGCGCAGCCCGATTGCACGGGGCTGAGCTGGGTTTAAACATCGGCTTACACGCGCGTACACATGCTTATACGGTTCAGAATCTGCTTATTCGGGTTAAAACACACGCACACCCGCGCAAACAGTGTTAAACATCTCTAAACACGCTCCCATATGCTCAGTCTGCCTTACACGCGTGCACACTGTCTTACTCGCGCTTCATGGCGTGCACACGTGTGCATGCACGCCCAGCAAGAAACTTTGGTGTAGGCAACAGTGTACACCTTCCATTTCTTGACTTTCTCATGCTTATATAGTGGCACACCTCTTTCCATGATATCTGTCTGACATCTGTCATGTAACTCTGACCTCCAATGAACTGCATTTCTTTCTACCATTCCCCCCTGTGATGTCACCTATCTCCTACTCTGTTCCTCCCCCTTCTGTAACTCTTACACTACTCAGACTGTGCTCATTTGCTATGTGACAGTGGAATTCAGTATTCTAACACTCATTTGCATCAGATTGCCTACTAATGCTTAGTTACATCTCTTAGACTCAGCTTCCCCCCTTAGCAACCACTACACGGTGGCCATGTTGGTTTTGGTCTGCTGGTCCCTGCATTGACATTCCATGTATTGCATAAAACCCACATTTGTGGGTTTAAAACCTTCGTTTTTATGTTTTATACAGCGCAGCCCATTTGCACGGGGCTGCGCTGGGTTTAAACATCGGCTTACACGTGCGTACACATGCTTATACGGTTCAGAATCTGCTTATTCGGGTTAAAACGCACGCACACCCCCGCAAACAGTGTTAAACATCTCTAAACACGCTCCCATATGCTCAGTCTGCCTTACACGCGTGCACACTGTCTTACTCGCGCTTCATGGCGTGCACACGTGCGCATGCACGCCCAGCAAGAAACTTTGGTGTAGGCAACAGTGTACACCTTCCATTTCTTGACTTTCTCATGCTTATATAGTGGCACACCTCTTTCCATGATATCTGTCTGACATCTGTCATGTAACTCTGACCTCCAATGAACTGCATTTCTTTCTACCATTCCCCCCTGTGATGTCACCTATCTCCTACTCTGTTCCTCCCCCTTCTGTAACTCTTACACTACTCAGACTGTGCTCATTTGCTATGTGACAGTGGAATTCAGCATTCTAACACTCATTTGCATCAGATTGCCTACTAATGCTTAATTACATCTCTTAGACTCAGCTTCCCCCCTTAGCAACCACTACACGGTGGCCATGTTGGTTTTGGTCTGCAGGTCCCTGCATTGACATTCCATGTATTGCATAAAACCCACATTTGTGGGTTTAAAACCTTCGTTTTTATGTTTTATACAACGCAGCCCATTTTATGCTGGGCTGGTTTAAACATCGGCGAAAAAAAAAAATATATATTTTTATTACTTTTGCAGCAGGTTACCTTGCCAATGGCCACATATTTGGCCATTGGCATGCTGCCTGACACATATGCACCCTTTATTTGGAGCTGACATGGCTCCATTGCGATTTCTGCAGAAACGTACTCAGTTGTCAACTGAGTACATTTCTGCAGCTAAAACGGCTCTTACACGGGCTGTTCTGGGCTTCCTGGATAGCTAATCATCCTCATTTGCATGCTATTCAGCTGCAAGTGAGGTGATTAGTTTATCCACGCCACTGTAAGAGACGTTTTAGCTTGTCTCTACACGGACTTTGGGCTGTTCCTGGATCGGGAAGGCTGCATGGAGTCTTACACTACTCTTAGACTCCGTGCAAGCCTTCATGAATCCTGCCCTATGTCTATTAAAATTTGAGAATTTTACCAGTAATCCCCAGAATATAAAATTCAGTGACAGTACAATAATTATGGAACATATTAACTATGCAAGTATTGAAAGTGTAAACCTTTAGCATGAGTTCATACTGTTAATCAAAATTTCAGACAAACTGTCAAATACTAGTAGATATAACAGTCATATTTACAAACCTAGGATCCTTCTCTACCCCACAGAGTGTTGTAACCTGTTTAATTACACATCATGAAACCATCATATTTAACATTAGGATTATATTATATTATATTATATATTAGATTAGATTAGATTAGATTGTACCCAATAATAAGTAAATTATCCTTCCTAGATTTTACAAATGGAAATATGGGTTGTGGGTTGTATATTGGTTAAGGTGGTTACCTCATAGACACAAGGTAGAGGGTTTGTTTCTCACCTCTATAAGGGAAATTGACTAAGCTTAAAATGGCCCATGATGGCAGCTAGCCTAGTATTTACCAATGAACCTAAGACCTACTTAGGAAATAAGGCTGTGAGCCAGAGGTAATACACATCAGGTCTTTCTCACACAGTAGGAGAAAGACTAATAAATGAGATTTCATATATATCTACTAAATGCCTGCATAACTAACTACTTGTATTTGGCCCATTTCTGATATATTCTGTCTTTGTCATGCAAGCAATTACTTATTTTCAGTACAACTGCATTTTTCCCACAGAAATATTGCAGAATAAGGTTACACCTCCAACATGTTTTCTTGTACATATTGCATCCTCAGAAAAATATCAAAAAGACCCTGTCCCTGAGACTTTGCTGTGTAATACCTTAAACCTCCTTTTAGGGAGGATTCTCAGAAATATGGAAATGAATGTTTAAAGACATGCAAGTATATCAGCTGCATGTTTTCTAAATGTCCTTGACTTTTTATTTTGTGCTAGTCTGTATTAAGGTGTTCAGGTCAATCCATGAAAATACCAATTATACTACAGATTAACATTAAAGAGCAAATGCAAATACAATGCTACCACTGTTATGATATCTTATAAATGTAGTTTCAGAGTGCAGTTTTCTGTTACATATTTTACAAAGGTTAAATATAGCTTACACATGTTTTAGGGCTGGTTTCCTAAAGTAAGTTGTGAACAGTACAGTGTGCCATAGGAGTATATCACCATATTAACCACAAACACAAGTCTGTAATGGGTGTAACAACAAAAGCAAACAATAATGTATTTGGTGTAGGATAATTGCAGACTCTACACACAACAACCAGATTCCAAAACAAACCAAATGCTCCTATTGACAATACAATGTGACAGACAAGTGTGCCAACAATTTTATGAAAACACTCTGTGGAAGCCATGCAAAAACTATTATGAATTGCTCAGCAGTCCTGCAGATTCTGCAGTATATTTCTAAAAAAATGCAAGCTACATTCAGTTCATTATATAAGGCTGGGGTACTAGAATACATAATAGAGGATGATCTTCAAATGCATCCCAAAAGGCAGCCAGCAAGGTTCCCAGCCAGGTTACAGTGAAGCCAGCTCTCAGTCCAAGAAATAATAGATAGATACAGTTAGACAGACAGATGGTACAGGCTGTGTGTAGGATGCATGCACCCTACATGACTTCATGCAGTCTGTGGGGTAACCCAGTCCAAAAGAAATAAAGTTGTGCCTGAGTTTGGGTATACTGACCTCCGGGATTTTTCAGTCGCATATGGACAACGCTATAGGAGTATCCCAGACAGCCACCAATCATATTGTAGGGCCATTCCTGGCAAAAATGTGCAGGAAAGTGGATAAGTTCAACTACTTCCCAACAACAGCCATAGAGCACTGAACCGCCATGGAACAATTTGCCAACTTCCCACGTGTCCTTATACTGCACCCACATTCCAATCAAAACCCATTGTATAGCACACATAAAAGTGATTAATATATTAAATTACATTTCTTCTTAAGGTTTTGTTCTGCAGAGTTATTTTAGTGTACTGTGGTGCACTATAGCATATTTTTCTTTTTTGATCATTAAAACCTCAGTGACACTAGATGCTGAACATTAAATTAATAAAAACGGGTGGTTATCGTTCCAATGTCAGGTTTTATGCTCTCTTGATGGCCTCATTACCAGTATAAAGGCAACTCACTCCAGTAGTGTGCATGATGCAGCAATATGGAGGGAAAATGATATGTGAGACACTTTTCAATGTGGTGAAATTCCTGATGGGCTCCTACTCAGTAAATACAGGACTGCATCTATGGTGTAAGTAGAATCCAGACCTGTCAACAGGAAAGATGAGGACTAAATATGTGTTTTACCCTCTCTACAAACAGGTGACTGCAGTTATCTACTGGAGCCTTGGCTTATGACACCATACAGAGTACCATCAATGCCTGCTGAGGATGCATACAGCAGAGCACACATTGTGATGTGGAACAACATTAAGCATGTGTTTGGCATGCTGTAAGCAAGATTCAGATGTTTTGACACATCTGGAATTACACTTCAATACACACACTAGAAAAGACATCAGAGATGGTCACTATGTTTGTCATGCTGCCCAAGATGCTAATAGTTAAGCACGGTGGCCTGCCAGCTATAGGTGTGGGTGACCCGCCTCAAGAACCTCAGATGTCTGATGTGGAGCTATCAGAGTTGTCACAGGATGATCAGAATGATTCACTGGTGAGAAAAAATAGGCATGGGTGATGGAAGCTGTGGCTGTATATTACAGGTCAGGCAACACAGCATCTAGTTATAACTCTGGGTCATGACAAGCCTCACTTGCAAAAATACAAGGCAAACTGATATTCACACAGTGTTGCCTCACTACAGCAGCACAGAACACAGCTACTGGAAAAAGCTCATTAGTTGTCTAGACTGAACATCATATGTATCATAACCACAATACCTACCTGCAAACCCTTATACACCTGTATATGCTACAGAAAACTGGGTAGCTACAGAAAAACATTCACCACATGACCACTTTATGCAAAGTACATCACTGAAGGGACCACATCAATATATGTGTGGCACACCTGAGTTGTAAACAGCAGAAGGTGTTGTTATCCAGGTAGGATCTCATCATGCATACAGTGTGTAGAGTTAGCAGTATAACTATTGCTATCACAGTAACTATAGGATCATGCACTGGGGTTATGTAGCATAACCAAAAGAACCTAACTGCAGGTGTTTTATGATAACACTGAGATGCATAACGCATGTGATAGGAATGTATAACTCAAAAGTACACCATCCTATGCAGCAGACAGAAGCAGCAATACTGACAGCATGGCAAGGACTGACAACACAGCCACATACCTGACATGGCACATACAAGTATTATTGGACATGTCAGGCTTGGAATATCACACATAAAGCAACAGTATAATACACAGGTGGTGCAACATGTGTCAGCCAGATGAATAAATATGTACAGCACAACAAAGCATCAATGGCAGGCATTACACATCAGCCATAGACCATACATCCTTGTATGAGAAAGCCAATATATATATATATATATATATATATATATATATATATATATATATATATATATATATTTAGGTATGCAAAGACACACAATGTCAACTGAAGGGCACAGCATACTGATGGGGGGGGGTATGTGTACTACCAGAATAATGTGCCACGAGTATCACTGGTATGCATAATGTAGAGAAGGACAAGGCTCTCTATTCGACCTTACCAGCCAATCAGTAAAACAGTTCACTGTACCTATCCAGGAATGTCTAATGGGCAGTTTTAGGTGTACTCTCTGGTCCAACTGGTGAATCTGGGCATTTGGAGGCAATGTTACAACTGCTTCATGTACACAGACAAGCCTCTCCTCCTACCACCAAACACTAATACATGTGAGAGATGCAATTATACAGCCAAACTGGAGGCTAAGCTCTCTCAACCCAAGACTGGAACAAGCAGTCAAGAGGAGAAGGGAATCACACCACCAGTCTCACATAGACCTATGAAAACAGCACCAGCAAAAAGCACACATAAATATGCAAAAACATTCTTGGATACTCTAAATAAAAATCTGCAAAAGCAACAGAGACCTCCAAAGCAGACATCCAAGCAACCTCCATCCCCCAACACAAACCATGAAACACATACTTCACAAAACCAGTGTGCCACGCAATCACAGCCCTTAAGGCAAAATAACATACCCAATACACTAGTAATAGGTGACTCTATAGTCAGGCACACTGACATCCCACTCACTAGGCTGAACAAGGAGAAGGTTACTGGTAGCTGCCTGTCAGGTGCCAGGATCTGCCATCCACATAACACAAGCACTCAGGTCACTCCAGAACAAGTACAAATATGACTCTGTCATTGTCCATGTTGGTGTGAATGACCTGAGCCATACCTCCCTGGACTACATGAAAAGAGACATGGATGAGCTCTCTGATCATGTAGCCCAGGCCGGTATGACTCTGACCCTGAGTAGCATTCTGCCCTCACCAAGAATGATACCATGGTATAAAGAAAAAAAATATATTAATTTCAACAATTGGCTAAGCTTCTCGTGTCATTCAAAGGGGATCAGTGTCTGTTAACCTGGGATGACATGCTCAACAAGCCACGCTGCTTCGCCAGAGATGGCTTGCACCTGTCATCCTTAGGCTTTTGAATACTGGCCAAGGCTCTTGTCACCCCCATAGTGCCTTTTTAGGCAAGACTCAAAAGACAAACCCACTGCCATAAATAGCACAAGTAACAAAAAACTGAGTGTAATGCTACTCAATGCCAGAAGTCTAAACCTCAAAATGCATGCACTTGAGGCACTCCTCAGTATGGAGAAACTTGATATATGTGCAGTAACAGAAACCTGGTGTAAGGCTCCAGAGAGCACACCAGCACTATCAGGCTGCAACTCATACCATACATTTCGGCCACAAAACCGGGACAGAAATACAAAAGGCGGGGGTGTATCCATATTCATCAAGGATACCCACACCTCCAGGTTAGTGGCACAGCACGATGCTTCAGACATCATCCACGTGCAAGTAACAAATGGCAAAACTGCAATCCAAATTGTAGCTTGCTACAGATCACTCACCATATCCCAGGACCTGCATTCTGCATTTCTGGAAACACTGGGAAACATAAAGTCCTACCAAACACCCTGATATTGGATGATTTCAATTAACCAAACATTAACTGGGAGAAATACTCCAATACTAACTCCCTCACCCAACATTTCCTAGAATTTATAAACTCTAATGCCCTGGATCAACTGGTCAACACCCCTACCAGAGGTGACAACATATTGGACCTGGTCATCACCAACATGGGCAACCGGTGTTCCACACGGGAGGTCAAGCCCTCACTGGTTAGATCTGACCATAAACTAATCATTCTGGATATCCACATTCCACCCTGACCCCCAGTCAAAGAAACCACTGTGAAAAACCTTTCAAAAGCAAACTTCACATTACTTAAGAATGACATGGAAAGTTTCAAAGCCCCCATGCTAAAGGATAACCTTGTCCAAGCTGCAAAATCCTTTACAAATGCACTCTATGGACACCTACAAAAATGCATGGACCATGCTATAACAAGCAAAACCAAGACTCAATCCTCCAAAAAAAGGAAACTATTCTGGTGGACCCCTGCCATAAACAAGCTATACAATAGAAGGAGGAAACTAGTATAGAAAAGAGTAAAATCCCAAGAAGGGAAGACATCCCTGATCAGTATCAGCAAGAAACTACAATCCTTCATAACATTGTCCAAGGCTATCTTTGAAAGAAAAATTGCCAAGGACTGCAAAGATAACCACAAGGCATTCTTTAACTATGTCAAGAATCTAAGTGGCAATTCTCAGATCTGCTTAGAGTTAGTGCAGAATGGCACAAAATACACTGAACTGACCGATATCGCCAACATCCTGGCAGACAGGTGCAGTGCAAACTTCACCCCCCTCTCACCCCCAAAAGGGCCCATAACCATACCAGAAGAATCTAGTGCCCCTGAAATCACAGACACTCAGGTTAAAACAGCCTTCTCCAAAGCCAAAAACACAGCATCAGTGGAACCGGATGGTGTCCGGGCTGCATCCCATACATGCTCAAAGATGAACTAACCCCTCACCTAAACACACTGTTTAAACTCAGTCTCTCCACAGGCTACATGCCCATAGAGTGGCACACAGCAATGGGTATTCCTCTTCACAAAGGTGGAGCCACAACAGACCCCAGGAACTATCACCGTATAAGCCTGACTAGCTTGGTCTGCAAGGCTATGAAGTGCACCATCATAGATCTCATTAACAGAGACATTGGAAACCTCCAAACACTGGACCCTACCCAGTTCAGCTTTGTTAAGTGCAGATCATGCCTCCTAAACCTGGTGGACTTTTTTGAGACAATTACCAAGGTTATAGATGAGGGAAAGGTGGTCCACACAGCCTACCTAGACCTCCCAAAGGCCTTTGACACCATTCCCCATTCAGGTATTACCAGCCTAAACATAAACTCCTACATCACAAGATGAATTGCCAACTGGCTCATGGACAGAACCCACACGGTAAGAGTTATGGGAGCTAGGTCTGACTCTAAACCAGTTACAAGTGACATTCCCTAGTGATAAGTTCTAGGACCCCTCCTGTTTGGCATATACTTCTCAGAGGTACAGGTAAACACAGGAGGACTATGGCTGACCAAGTTCGCAGACAACTGCAAACTACAGGCTATAATTGACTCTCCAGCTGACACAGACATCCACCAAAAGGGTTTCACTGAGATAGATACCTGGTGTCAAAACCATGGCCTCGAGCTAAATGCCAAAAAAGTGTGTAGTCATCCCCTTTGGAAAAAACATAGTACCCACAAACTACCACATAGGTGGTAGCCCCCTAAATACGAAAGACATAATAAGGGATCTGGGGACCCAAGTAGATAGTAACCTCTCCTTTGATAATCACATTGGCAAAGTGGTTAGAAAATTATTCTATGTGGCCCACCTAATCACAAAGGGGTTTGCATCAAGATCAAAGGAGGTCATTGCGCCCCTCTATGCATCCGTCATCAGACCCCTCATAGAGTACCATGCTCCATTTGGGATGTACCTTACAAGACACCTGCAACAGCTGGAAAGACCACAGAAGTACCTCACCAGGAGGATCACTGGCCTCAAACAGCTGCCCTATGCAGCTTGAATGAAGAAAGTCCAGCTGTACTCGGTTGCATACCGCCTACTCAGAGGTGATCTCTGCCTGACATACAAGGCCATGTCCAACCCAGAACTGATGGACATGCTCCACCTAAAGAAAACCATATCCCCTCGAGCCACATGCTCTAGGGATCTAAACCTCACCACAACAATAAATAGGATGTGCTGGAGGGATAGATTCCTGTCCCAGAAACTTCACATGCTCTGGAATAGAATTCCAATCTACATTAGACAGAGCTCCTCGGTAACCCCCTTTAAGAGAAACCTTGACAAGTGGATGGGAAACAGAAAGTATACCCCGGGGATCACTTCAATGTCTCTGCTGGACAGAGGCACAGGGAACTATTTTTTTTCTGGCTAGGCTTATAAATGCCTTCAGGCAGATAGCCTAGTATCCACCTATGAACTTAAGTATACCTGTGCATGCAACAGTGACATGCTTAACGTATACATCAATGCCACACAAATAAGGTAATATGCCGATGTTTGGGAGAAATGCTCTCTGTATATCTAGCAGTAAGAGATGCTAAAATGGAAGCAGGATAAATATCAAATATAGCAATGCAATTGTCAATATATTAACTAAAACATCACAATGACAAATATGTACAACATAGCACAACATGAAGGCAGTCACTAATGTCAGATAAATGAACAGAAAAAGTCTGTGGCATCACACATTTGAGAAACCACCCACATGTATAGTAGGCAGTGTTCAGCATAGTGGTCATCATTGCCACAGGTTTGGAGTGACACAACAGGATTCACATTGAAAGAACTGCCAGTGTTACCCTAACACAATCTAGTGTGCCTGTGATGATGGCTCATGTAGTGGTCTTGGCTGCCTTAGCCATGTCTGGAAATGTACTGCCCATGGTGCTGTACCTAGGATTTGGATGTGGTAGCACTAACAGGTTAGGACACAGTGTGGGTGTGAGCAATACTGCTATGTCTCTTGGAATGTAACTGCTGGGTTTTGTACAGATTGATCAACAACAGATGTGTGTGCACAACACAACACAATGTACAAGGGCCATGTACGGGTCTACTGTGAGTGGGGGTCTGCTGCTTCCCACTGGAAATAATCTGCTCATGATGGTCAGGGCAAGTAATTCCTGGTTTGTAGTATGGCACTTCTTCAGCACAACCATAACAAGGCTTTCAACAAGTATGCCAGGGATATCATGCTATCTTACTGTGCAGCCAATGCTGCCATGATCTCTCCATGTCCGCGCTCCTGACCTTCATGTAACACATACAGCTAGTATGCTACATGGTCGGTAACATGGGCCAGTGCATGCAGGTTATTGCCATATCAGTGTGAGTGTACATGCACCTGGAACAGCAAGCATACACCATCTAACATGTGTCTATGTGCTTCAGTTATATTTCCACATGCAGCCTGATGGACATTATTCAGTCTGTTGTGAGGCAGAGTCACCATCACTACCAGACCTAGCTTGGGACAGCAAGTCACAGTCATGATCATTTCCAACATCTGATATCACTAAATCATCAGACTAACCAGACACATTATCCTCCTGAATGGAGGCTATACAATGAACCACTTTACTGTCCCATTCATGGCCAGATATTGTTGAACCCAGTGTAGTGTCCTATATGCTACTGGCTGCACTGTCAGCCTGATGCACACTACATCCCACCTCAGGATCAGTGAATAGGCTTGCAGAGGAGGCAGGAAGTGGATGTGCTGCAAATATAGACAGATGGTACATGTTAGGTAGATTTACAGAGGACAAATGAGACAGGATATGACTGACATAACTGGACAAGTATTTAACTGCAATTACAAATTATACTGATGTGGACTTACCATGTCAATGTGGCCGTGGGTAGTGCAATGCCTTAGAGAACAGTGATAAGCCATATTAGTAAATTATTAAACAGATATGAAAGACAATGTTAAAACAAACATACATGATGACATAATGGCATCCTCTTCTGACTCCACCTCTGGTAGTGAGAGTTAAAATGTAACTATGATGTAAGACGAGGCATGTACACAATAATTTAGTGGTAAGCATATACTCAGCCTCATGTAGTATTGAAACTGATGCATGCAGCACAAAAAACAAGAGATACACATACTGGATGGCTGACATTATTTTCCATAAGGCAAGTGTCCTATGCAGGTGAACAAAACAACAGTGAACATAAAGGTAAGGTGTACTTAATGATATTGTAGTATAGCACCTATATAGACTGCCTTATCAGGTCTGTCATTCTTGGATGAAGCTAGTAGCATTCTATGCAGTGTGGAACCTGTAGGTTATAGTGGAATACAAGCAAGAGGTGAGTACATTCATCTTAACAGCAGGCAGTGGCAGGCAAAGGATATTGGCTATCCTAAATGACAACATGGGCACATATCTGATGCATGCAGGCTAATGGTCCTGTGCAAGTGACTAGAACATTAGTATACATGGTGCTGACAGTGTCACCTAAACACTGTTTACTTAATATAACATACTAGTAGTCTTAGCGAGTCTTCCTGCATCCATGATGTTCAGCCATATGTGATGTTGTTGTGCTGTTGTGGCATGCATAAACAGATAAGATGTCTGAATGAATGTCTGTGAATGGCAATAGGATTATGTTGTGTTTGTGAATGGTGGACTTACCTGTATGTCCTAGAACACCAGTCTAAACCTCTCCCTTGGTATTTGACAATCCTGGTAGTTGTTATGGTGGGAGGCCAGGAATATCACTGCCTCATCCAGGGGAGGTAAAGGTGGCACACCTCCAGTTGCATTGCTTTCCTTCTTAGAGTGGTGGAGTCTGTTGGCTGTACTGAGGTTTATGTTGGAGCAAAGGCAATGACAGCCCTCCCTCGAGCAGTTATGTCCACCCACAGCATTCACCATGTTTCTAATATCCCTCCACATTTGGTTCCTCTAGAATATATCACCCACCTCTCCTAACAAATTGTGGTAATTTTGGTCATTTTACCCCAGTGCTTCCAGAATTATTTTGTTTTCCCTAAAAGTTATTGTGTCAATTCATTGCCAACATCTGTAAAAAGGTGATTTGCATATATCAGGAGGAATACTGTACATGAAGTGCACTTACTGACAAATCAGCCTTTAAAGCATGAGTCGATGTTAGGCCCCTTATATATGTATTGTAATGCCATGATAAGCAATAGGTGCCTTTGTACTGCCATCTTGTCCAAATAAGCACATAGAAAATACATGACATATATCAACTGCTTAGTATATGTTGTGAAATGTAAAGTCTATATGTGCAAAGCAATGTCATGAAATGTAAAGCCTATATGTGCAAAGCAATTACCCCATTCCACACCATAGAATATGTCATATATTCAGAGGTGAGATTAGAACTCAGGTCAGAGGAAATGTTGACAACCATGAGCCAATCATATACCCAGTATACCACCACTTTAGCAGAAACTGCCCTCATTTATTCACACTCATATGCATAGCCAAATATCCCGACCAAGTCAACACCAGCCATTTGGGATATGTCACAGATGTCAATGTAGTCATTAACAAAGATCAGCACAATTGTGTCATGTTGCAAACTAATACATACATGTAACTGAATGTGTCAAAAAGCACATCAGAACAATAACAGCATATGAACATGACCATCTTAGCTGCAATGGCTGGATGTGAAAACAACCTCCAAGTTAGAAGCTAACTCATCTTAATGCCCACACAGTCCCACAGAATGGCATACCAGCTTCCAGTGTAGGAGTAAGAATCAGTGAATATTCAGAAATCATAATTTGTACATACAATATGCAGACACTGTCATAAACTATTATTATTCGTAAACAGACTTACAGGTAAAGAAAAGCTGCTATACCCTGAAAAAGGTATGTTGACCATTAGCTCTACTGTTTAAGCAATGTAGCAGTGTAAATTGAAGATGTCTGTGGGTTCAAAACCCAGAAAGCATTGTTAATCAGATTAATTATGCACTAATTTATTTTTTATAAATTTCACACGACTATGTTGCATAGTTGTTTGCTATACCTCTTAACTGCTCAGATTTTTGTCTCATATTCTTGGTCTATTCCTCATAAAATTTGTGTTTTTTTCGCAAATCACCAAGGACTGAAATCACTAAATAATGACATGCATTTGGGTTTCAGACTTCATATCATTAAGAAAATCCATGGGGCCAGATTCAGGAAGGCTTACACGGAGTTCAAGAGTAGTGTAAGCCTCCGTGTAAGCCTTCCGATTCAGGTACAGCCCAAACCTCCGTGTAAGAGGCAGCTAATACGTCTCTTACACGGACTGGGCGTGGAAATGCTCATTACCTCATTTGCAGCTCAAAGATATGCAAATGATGTATTTGAGCAATCCACGAAGCTGAAACCAGTCGTGTAATAGCGGACGTGTTAACTTCCAGAGTGGGGATGGTGTTGAAAGCCTTAGATCTAAATAAGCTGTGTGAACCATTTTACCCTCATCTATGGCTTTGTGACTGCTTCAAAGAAGTCAATCAGGTTAGGAGACATGATCTGCCTTTACAAATCCAAACTGGGTAGGGTCCAGAGTTTGGAGATTACCAATGTCTTGTTTATGAGTTCCATGATGATATCCATGGCCTTGCAGACCAGGCTACAGGCTAATGGGGCGGTAGTTTGGGTCCAGCTCCCCTTTGTGGAGTGGGATAACCATCATGCACCATTCAGTGGGTACAAAGCCTGAGGTGAGGCTATGATTGAACATGGCAGGTAGGGTGCCAGTTCATTCTGTAGTTCGTGTAGAATGCAGCCTGGGATATTGTCAGGTCCCATGGATGCTGGGTTCTTGGCTTTGGAGAGTGCGTTTTTTACCTGTGCAGCCGTGATTATAGAAACTTTGCATTCATCCAGTATAGAGATGGGCCCTCTAGGGGGTGAGAGGGGGTAAAGTTAGCACCGAACCCATCTGCCAGGATGCTGGCAATATCAGCTGGTTCTGCATATTTAAAGCCATTGCGCTGTAACCTGAGGATCGAGGGTTCCCCATGATTTTGAAGAGAAAGGAAGGCTTTGCATACGGGTTCCTTAGTCAGTGGCAATTCTTTGGTTTTGAACCAGCTTTGAGCATCTTTTATGAGGATCTCAGCTTCTTACCGAGGCTGACCAGGAAAGTTCTTCCAGCCTGATCTTTACTCTTTGCAACAGTTTCTTCTTCTGTTGTAGAGCTTGTTTGCGAGGCATCCAGATTATTTTTGAGGATAAGATCTGTCCATTAGGAGAAGATGATCCAGCACTGGGTGCGAAGTGCATTTAGATTCAGTAGCTTATACTCGATATCCGTCTGGCCGGGTGTCAATAGTTTGCCACTCATCTTAAGCATGCAGTTACGGGAGCAGTTTCTACCGATGGTTTCGGCACTGGAGTGAGGGGGTGGGATGTGGGATGCCTGAAGGATTAGCTTGTTATCGACCAGACCAACGAAAAATTTCTCGATTCGAAACACCGCTCCTGCTGGCAAATTTTAATTGCGGTCTAGGATATTGCTGCCCCTGGTGGGGGGTGAAATGTTGACCAAGAGTTGAATTTAGGAACGAAACGCTGAGCAAAAAAGACGGTGCATGAGTAGTTTTCCAGTTAATGGTGGGTATTGAAATTGCCTATTATTAGTGTTGGGCTGTACCCCAATACTTTCTTAAAGTGTATCAAAAATGAGGAGTGCAGAATCCCGGGGCATGGTGGGGGTCTGTAGCAAGCTACAATTTGGATTATGGTTCTGCCCAGAGTTATTGCATTGATGAATCTTGATGATGAGGCGAAGTGAACCAGCCTGAGGTGGATATCCTTAATGAATATGGACACTTCCACCTTTAGTGCTTCTTTTCTGTTAGGTAACAAAGGCGTGGCATGAATTCGAAGCCTGGTAATGCAGGGTGCTCTGGAGCTTGAACCAGTTCTCTGTCACCCACGATGCGTCGCATTCTAAGGGCTGAACTTATGAGTGCATTTTGAGGTTTGGGACTTCTAGCATTGAGTAGCACACCCTCAGATTTCCAGTTTTGTACCTGTTACGGTGAATTTGTTGATGGAAATCCAGCTTAAATAGTGTAATGGGTATTTCTTTGCTTCGGTATCTGGAATCTAAGGGCTTACAGGTGCAGGGCCATCTCGGCAAAGCATCATGGTAAATCATGCCCCAGGCAGACAAATACTGGATCCCCTTAGAATGACACCAGAAGCTTAGCCAATTGTTGAAGTCAATCATTTTGTCCTGTACTGTGGTATCATTCTGGGTGATGGCAGGATGCTACTCAGGGTTAGGTCATACCTGCCTGGGACAAGATGGAGCTCCTCCATGTCTTTTTCATGTAGTCCAGGTACATCTCAGGTCATTCACACCAACATGGACAATGACAGTGTCATATTTGTACTTATTGTGGAGTGACCTGAGTGCATGCATTATGTGGCAGATCCTGGCACCTGACAGGCAACTGACAGTAACTTTCTCCTTGTTTAGTCTAGTGAGTGGAACATCAGTGTGCCTGACTATAGAGTCACCTATGACTAGAGTGTTGGACTTGTTATGTCTTATGGGCTGTGGTTGAGTGGCACACTGAGGTTGTGGGTTATGTGTCATTTGGGTTGTGTTGGGGGGGTGGAGCTTGCTTGCGATGCTTTGGATGTCCCTGATGCATGGTCAGGT
>NC_056726.1:333803947-333826433 GCF_019279795.1 Protopterus annectens
GACAGTTTCTACAAGCGTTAGTATGCTCAGCAAGACATCACTACATAAATACCTTTTCCCACTTTATGCATTGCGGACACTTTTAATTAATGAAAACCAGGCTATACATACAAAACATGCTATACATACACTTACATACCGAGTGTTCTACATACCTTGTTATGGTTCCGGACACTATCTCTCTTACACTGTTTAAACAGTTATACGGTTTGAATGTCTGGCAAGTCATCCTTATATACGTCGATACCTGTAACATGTGGTTTCCTGCCGCCAATTGGTGTTCCTGAGTGACTAATTACTTGCACATCAGCTGTGCAGCTACTCCATTCGCCAATTACGTGGCAACAGTGGGGTATAATTGAATTCTCCACTTGGGCATTGCCCATTTGCCCTACCTTCGGGGAGACAGCCTGTATTGTGTTTTGTTGTGTGTAATTGCAACTGTATGTGTAGAGACAAGTATACTTTGGATTCATGTCCCCCGTGGATTGTGTGTGACGGCTAGAGTATGTGGTTCAACATGTGGGTGTACCTGTCATCCCAACCATCTGATAACGGACTATTGCAAACAAAACCTGTAACATCGCCATTTGTTCCATTATACAATGGCTACAATTTTGCATGGCGCTTTTAATTGTGTCTCTCACAAGGTATGTTGATGGTTCTGCACATGTAATTGACTGACTGGATGTTTGTGCTGTAATTACAGTCTGTAATGCTATAGTTTCTAGTGAGGGGGATGTCGGTGGGTGTACGTAGCATATACAGGTTTGTGGGGCTTGCATTTCTACATATTACTGATATATATGTGTGTGTGGGCCCCTTCCCTAATTAAAGAGCTATCAGTTAGTAGATTTATGTTATGGGATTTTACATTGGGCCGTTGTTAATTGGTTTCTATATAGTATGCAGGTGAGGTTGATACTTCCATACCTCTGGAATTGCAGCGATATGTAAAGGGATATTTCTAAATGACAGCTATCCCATGTATTTCTGTCCCAGATATTTGCAGTCATTGCAGCTGTGTTGGTGACAGAACCTCTTTGCCATGGGTTGCCACCTTTTCATATGGCCATTGTTGGACACTTGCAGGACACACAGCGGTGTTTACGGGCCGACACATAGCCATGGTCAGTACACAGGATAGCACATACTTTTATCCTCAATACATACCTATTGTTGTGGGACTTTGGCTACTTATCATATTGCATGTAACATTTACGTTTCTTACATACAAGCATAACTATTTCATGCAACTATTACATAATATATGGGACATAATAATGTCCTACAATCTCTGACGTTTGCCCTTTGTAATGTTTTATGTCAGGACACACCTGCCCAGGGAGGGGCTGTCCATCCTAATGTGGGACAGGTGGTAACCGTATGCCTATGGCTAGCTATACCCACACCTACCGTAATGATCTACCTCCGAGTTGGAACTAACAGATACACGATGCGGACACACACACACACACATTACAGTCACACAGAAATGCACACAGCACCCTCAACACACACATACACAGACTACGGCACTCACAAACACAGTTGAACACAGTACCTACGTGGACTGCAACACCGGCAGCGGTAACTAAATGTCCCTTCATATCGTCATAGTAGTACTCGCTGTTCTACTGTTCCGGTTCTGTGTTCTTTTGGTCTTTCAGCCTCGTGGTTACGCATGTCGGTATGTTACACATTCCATAGTTGGTGGTATCCTATTTATTTGTACTCGTGGTTACGCGTGTCGGTATGTTACAGATTCCATAGTTGGCGGTATCCTATTTATTTGTACCGCCAAGGTGTTATGAATGTCATTGACCTATCTATATAATATATCTCTCTGACAGGGAAAGTGACAGGCAAGCTACACCTTTCATTGTGTACTTGTCTGTGTATACTGTTTCCTGGACTCCGCACTTTTGTGTCTGTACCTGTCACATTACACACCTGCTGTAGGTTCGGGTTACCAGCTGTCCCACTTTGTGAGGGACAGTCCCTCTTTGGGCAGTTGTGTCCTGCAAAATATTTGTAAACATGGCAAATGTTCTGAGATTTTAGGATATACTTATTTCCTATAGTTTATGTAATAGTTGCATAAAACAGTTATTCTGTATCTGAACCACCTATATGTTATAAAAACAGAATAAGTAAGTAAACATTACAAGAATAAGCTTTTATCTAGGCAAAACAGTGAAGTTCTGATTTTCGTACTGGCCGGGTGTATGTGTCGACCTGCAGACATCTGACGTATGTCCCACATTGGTCATTTGAAGAGGTGGCAACCCTACCGTAGGTACATCTTGGCTAGCAATAGTGTTAGGTGATTGTATACATGATTGCGTGTTCTACTCCTGGTAGTGGTTGTTTTTCCTTTCAGAGCAGGCGCTATTAGTACAGGGGTGAATAATGCTGATTTCACCTGTTCTGGACATCATTGACTGTGATCTGTGCGATATTCGGAGAAGCTTAGCCCTGTTGCGTGCATATCCATATAGTCATATTTAAACGTTGCTTACCAGCAGTGGGCAACGCATATTCCCGCTAACATGTGCTAAACATGATCTGATGACCTGCATCCGACATGCATTACTCGTGCCTTCGGGATTACGTTACATCCCTTGCAGGACGTGGGACCGGGAGCATGCACGACGGTCACTGCATTTAACACTTGGACATCTGGGATTTGTACACGTGTTATGTCGTTTTGTATGTGGAGTATACTACGGCTGTTACTCCATACTGCACTCACATGGGTATCTCAGTTAGTTTACATACTGATGATACCAGTTAATGGTATGTCCATGTGATGTTTACTGGATGTGCTCCAGCATTGGGTATGTATATCACAGTGAGCCACACACGATACTGTGCTACACCTTCAAACGACCATAGGTGGAGCATGCTGGGGTTACGAATACCTGTCATGGGTACACCCCATGCCTTGACACAACATCCATGATTACATTATGTGGAGCCCCTCATTAACGCAGCAGGGAATCCATGCTGAGTGTGTTCAGAACAGTGCTTACACACATGTGCTCCCGCGATTGCCTCTGCTCCACTAAGCGACAGTTGGTTACTCGATGTTGTGGCAACAGCGGACACTGTTTGCCCCATTTGGCCTATGGCCTCTGACAATCGGGCGTGTACCTACCGATGTACCTGGGAACCTATACACACAGCACCAACATATGCTGATAGGCGCATGTACTGTTTAGGTGTTGACATTCCGTGTTCCAATAGCTGTTGTGTGTACAATGTTTGAGGGCTGCCTATATAGGATTCACACAGTGGGCCACCTATACATTACAATTTACAGGTGGTCATGTTTGTGTGCCATCCATTTTACTGTGTGTGCAGGTGGAGAGGTGTCCCAGTCCACACTGTCAGAGTATGTGCTATACGTTCCCTCTTTGCCAAGGCGTAGGCATATTGGGCATGCCTCCATCTGCCTACTGGGGCTGGCACAGTGTGTTCGTGGTCTGAATCCCTCTGTGCCTGTGATGGCCTTGGCAATTGCGGTGGGCTATGAGGGCCTTCACCATTTTGTCCCTGCTGCAGCTGTTTCCACAGGATCATATTATGCAGCATGGCACATACTATGAAGATGTGGGCACACGTGCCTGGAGAGTACTGCAAGGCTCCACCAGATGTGTCCAAGCACCGGAACCGTGATTTCAGCATCCCAAACACACACTCTATGATGATTCTGGTTTGTGCATGTGACTAATTATGGCGTTCTTGCATGAGTGTGTGTGCATTTCTGATGGGAGTCATCATCCACGGCTTCAGTGCATAGCCAGCATCCCCCACAAGGTGGCCATGTGGGATGTCCCCCCTGACAAATACCTGATACAGCTGTGAGGCATGCTAGATATGGGAGTCTTGGTAGCTTTCAGGGCTGCCAGCACACACATCCATGATAATGCCCTGGGCATTGCACATGACCTAGCAGCTGACGAAGTGGAATCCCTTGCGGTTTATGTAGCACCTACCATGCTCATCAGGTGGTGACTTGATATGTATGTGCGTGCAGTCTATCGCACCCAGGACCTCCGGGTAGTGTGCCACACGGTGGAAGTGATGCATATTGATGGCCAACTCCTCCTGAGTTTGGGGGAAGTATATATGCTCATTGGCATGTGGTAACATGGCATCCAGGAACTGGTGTAGTACCCTGGATGCTGATGCCTGTGAGATCCCCATTATATCTCAAGTTGGCCTTTGAAAGGTACCTGTGGCTAGTATTCGCAAGCTTACACATACCTTTGTGTCCACTGGGATGGGTTCCCCTCTGTTGTTTCTGGTTCTCAGGCGTGGCCGGCACAGCTCCACTATTTGCTGTAAGATGTCCCTGTCCACCCTGTAACACTCTACTATCTCCAGATCATGTAGCCCCCGGTAGGTTACCCTTGGTCTGAACACTCTTCTCCTCATTCGGGGCCTGCAGTGGTTGTCGGCATCATCCTCCACAACACCGTCAGTCTCTAACACATGCTGATGAATCACAGCTATGGCAGCTCCCAACATGTACATTTTAAAAGTTCCCCGTGTGTTTACACCTATGGTGCAGTGTTTGGGAATACACAGGTGTGTGTAGGATGCTTTCACGCTTTATACTACTGTGCTGTGAAAACCAATGATGTCATAGGGTGTGTATGTACGATCATAGCTACAGGGTACCTTATGTGTTTTACTACAAGAACTACTATTGTGGTGCCTTTGGTGTTGAATTACATTTGGCTGCTGTGGATTACCTCTTGACCTTCCCTTTACATTTCTGCACGTTCCACCTACCATGTTCTGGCATGCATCCAGCAGCCTGCTTTCATTTGTACTTTCCTAGACCTGGCTTATCTTGCGTAATGTGTTCTATTGCCGGTCTACTGTCGGTTTGCTTTGCTCTGCTATGACAGATCTCCTATCTTTGCAATCCAATGCCTCCCCTCCTTTCTTTGCAATCCAATGCCTCTCCTATCCTGTTTTGCAGGTTTCTGCGAGCAGACTTGTTAGCTGCCGTCGATTGGCTGCCGTGAGTTGATTGGTGTTAATTGCTCAGTAGTACTCCAATTACCCTACTTCGGCATTTCCTTCTTTTCTTCCCCTGACCTTCCTGTTCGTGCTATTGTTCATGGCGCGTGCATCTGCTTACCGGGTTTCGGGCACGTTTTCATCCCCATACACATGTGCTGTCGGACACCATATGAGCTCTCAGCTAAACAATTCTATACCTTCCTCCCCACCCCTCTCCTGCAGCTTTGTTTAGCAATGGCCAGGCCAGATTTGCATTGCTCCAATGTGCTTACTGCTAAGGTGGCACACCCCTCTGCTGATGTCATGTATCTCCTCTGAGCCACTCCTCGGTGTTATAGTGCTGCGCCGTATGGTACATCCTTCATCTGGTGGGACATTTGCGATTCAGTATTACCTGCCTCATTTGCATGGCATTAACTACTAATTCATAGTTATCGCGCCGAACACTGTCGCAGGCCCTTAGCAAAAAGCAAACAAGGGCCAGCAAAGCAGTTCCAAAAAGCTTTATTGGCAAAACGGTGTATAAAGTACACCATATTATTCAATATTATTCAATGTAATATCAAGTCCTCATACTAGTTTCGGTGTAAACCTTCTTCAGTGAGGAAC
Source organism: Protopterus annectens (assembly GCF_019279795.1). Classification (NCBI taxonomy): domain Eukaryota; kingdom Metazoa; phylum Chordata; order Ceratodontiformes; family Protopteridae; genus Protopterus; species Protopterus annectens. The sequence goes on from NC_056726.1 coordinate 333,809,597, forward strand.
AGTAAAAAAACATTCACCAATGATAATACACGATATATATAGGCTGTGATAGCCAATAAAAACGTGGTAACATCCATAAATGTCAAAACATATATCTCAAACTTAAATGCTTAGTATATATAGCATATAAATCCACATATGACAAATATATATAATATATATAATGGGTGACCTATCTAAATAAACTAAATGACATATATCCAGTGTTCACATAGTAGACATTGTATTCACTTAAGCTAAATAAAATATAATAATTGAACACCTGATTTAAATAAATCCATAAAAAATGCAATATGGATCTCTGATAGCATAAGTCTTATCCAATAAATAAGTAGTAGTATTATTCAATATACAAATCTATAGATGGTCATTAAGCCCTGGTGGAAATAGGGCCCCTAAATGTATTATCCAATATCTTTCTTTGTGGCTAAGAATACTTTGCCATCCAAGCTGATTATGTATATTGCCCTGAACCTTATCAATGATAGTGAACATGAATTTGGCTGATTTGTGTTTGATAGAATGTTGATATAAGGCATTGCTGGGTTTCTGATTGCGAATGTTGCTACGATGTTCACCTATTCTAATTCTCAAAGAACGTGAAGTTTTGCCTACATAGAAGGCTTGGCAATGGCATGTGGCCAAATAGATAACCCAACTAGACGAACAATTACCAAAGATACGAGTATCAAATATCCTACTAGTATTGGCACTGGTAAATTGTTTAAGTTTGTTAACTTGTCCACAAGAAGTACAATGGCCACAGGGGAAGGTTCCCAATAATTCATCCCATGAAATAGTCAACTGCCTATAAGTGGCACCCCCACTGTCCTGATGTTTGTAATGAGAAAACAATGTATCCAAGGTTTTGCCTCTCCTATATGAAATGGAACATTGGTTGTCCAATATATGACAAAGGTGGTCATTAGCTAATAGTATATTCCAGTTATTATTAAGTATGTTCCTAACCACTTGATGGTTTTTACCAAAAGTCGTGATAAATCTAATGGTCTCATCATGTGTGCCCTCCTTCTTTTGTTTGTATTGTAATAAATCTTGTCTTTCTTGACGATCCGTCCAGATCCTGGCTGTAAGAATGTCAAACCTCGAGTAACCTCTATCCAAAAATCTTTTGTTAAGATCATGTTTGGCCTCCTCATAATCCACCAGGGAAGAATTGATGCGTTTAATCCGTAAATATTGCGATTTAGGAATATTGCGGATGGTGTGGCGCGGATGCATACTGGAAGAGTGCAATAATGTGTTGAATTGTGGATATTTTCTATGTATTTTGGTGTTTAAGGTATTGTCTTCATTACGATATATCGTAACATCCAAAAAGTCAATAACTGACTTATGGTATGTTATGGAAAATTCAATACCCCAAATATTGTTGTTCAGATGTTCCACAAATTCAAGCAAATAGTCAGCATCCGCACGCCACACCATCCAACAATCATCAAGATAACGCCTCCAAATGTCCATCTCAACCAAATAGATGTTATGTAGGGGATCGTAAATAAGACATTCTTCCAAATACGCCATAAATAGGTCGGCATATATTGGGGCAAAGGAGGCGCCCATGGCTGTACCTCTCAATTGCCAATAACAATCACCCTGAAAGAAAAGGCATTTTTGTTAAGAACATGCTCAGACATGCATACTAATAGGGTGTTGAATCCTGGTGGATATAATTCTGCTTTTTTCAGCCAAAAATCCAATGCCTGAAGACCAGCCCAGTGTGGTATGCTGGTATACAAAGATTTTACATCTAAGGTACACATGAGCCACTCAGGATCCAGTTGAGTGTCAGCAATGATATTGAGAAATTCAGTTGTATCCTGTATATGAGCTCTCACCAGAGACAACAATGGCTTCAAATATTGCGTTAGAAATACAGATAGAGGCTCCGTAAGTGATCCATGTCCAGACACTATAGGTCTGCCTGGGGGATGTGTAATGGATTTATGAATTTTAGGCAACAGATATAAAATCTGTTTCTGAGGGTCACTAGCTTGTAAATGTTGGACCGTCTTTTGTGAAATGATTCCTTCCTCTAAGGCCTCATTGAGAAACTGATCTATATCTTGCTTGAATCTATTGGTAGGGTCTATCCCCATATGCATGTAGCAATTGGTGTCTGATAATTGTCGCAGGCCTTCCTGTACATAATAATCAGTATTAAGAATGACCACTGCTCCTCCTTTGTCCGCTTGAAGGATCACTATTCTATGGTTTTGTCGTAGTTCAGAAAGTGCCTGTCTCTCCTGAGAAGTAATATTATCCTGAGCTATGTTAGTATCATAATGGGGAAAATGTAAGTCCTTCAATACAGCTTGCTGGAAAATTCCCACATGTTTATTCATGGGGGGTTGAAAAGTAGATTTTTTAAAGGTGAAATCAGTGGATCTTTGAGAGGAAGGTTGATCCTGGTCAGAGAAAAAAAAAACGTAAATTAAGTTTTCTACAAAATTCCATAACATCAACAGAAATAGAATAATGGTCAGAGAAAAAACTAGGGACAAAACCCATTCCTTTATTGAGAATATTATGTTGATCTTGTGTAAGTATATGGTCCGACAAATTCAAAACATTATTAAATGGTTCAATTATTGATTCAACAGTGCCTGAACTAACCCTGTCATAGAGTCTGTATTTATTTCTATTCTTGTGTTTCCTCCTCCCTCAGGATTTGCTACCATGCATAAAGGGAACTGAGATTGACTTTTCTTTTTAAGTGGTGAATGTGTTCTGGTGCCCCCCTCGCTGTCGGTGTAAGATGACTCCTCTCCTGATGTACTGGTGTTGCTCTGGTCACTTAGTTTCAAAATGGACCTTGGTCTTTTTCTAGACTTGACCCCACTCCTATTTGATCCCTGATCTTTGAATCGCACAGTCCTTTGTATTTGGAAGGGCTGACCCCTCTCATAATCATTCACATCCCTGGTGAATTTTTTAATTTTTCTGTCTTTCACCATATTATCATAAGTGGTCAATTCCTTGGACAGCCTATCAACACAAACAGAATATTTGGAATTAGATTTGAATTTTTGGCATTCCGTACTTAATTCTTTAACTTCAGACAACATGGAGTCCACTGTTCTCTCATAATATGCTGTTAGGATTTTTACAAATGCCATTGATCCCGTTCTTAACGCTTCATCCCATTCTTCTGTCAGCCTCTGTTCAGATCTGCCAACAGGAGGATGAAGCTTGATGCGGAGACCTCTTGGTGCCAAATTTTTATGTAAATAAGCTTTGAAAAGTCTTAGATGCCAAATATTGGCTCTGAGGCCCTTCAAACTCTTTTCCAAGTGACGGAATGCCAAATCACAAGCCCCCTCACTATTGGGGTTGCTCTTGTTATGGTTGTTGCTTGGGGTATCCTCCAAACCAAATATCGCTATATCTTCCCTATCAGCACACAACCCATGAAGTATCTGGTCCAAATCCATATTGAAAACCAGTAGTATAGAACAGCTGTTCAAGGAAGAGACCAATTCACAATCAATAGAATATGTATAGGGATCAAAAAGATAAGAGTCAATTAAGAATAAGACCAAAGTCACTCACCATAAGATGGTATATCAATAGTAGAATAAAAAATGACCATCTGTATAACCTATACACCAGACACCAAGGATATGGTAACAATAAACATGTGTTAATGATACACAAGATGTTATACTTTAGCACCAAAAACACAATAACCTAATATTTAAAAATGACACCCAAACAGGTGCCTGAATAGGGTATAATGAAAAGATCCAATATGACTGTCAAAAAATATAGATGTGGTCATATAAATCTCGTAAGTGATCACAAGATATCTACTAAAGTATCAAATGGTCAGTGATGCAATTCCATATGAAGTATATCTGTATCTCAACTAAACTGCCTGTCATATAGCAATATATATAGAGATCCTATCCCAAAAACATACCTAGATGATATATATAATAGTTCAGAATAGGAATACAGTATATGTTTGGTGAAGAACACACAAAGGCTAAAGATATAATCTATATGAATGTTGTGGATATGAATACAATAACTGGATTGCCTCAACATAGAACTATAGATAAGTAAATCTTGCTGACATCCAACTTGTGCAAGTAAAAGAAGTTAGTTGAAATATAAATGTACCCAAGTATCTAGAAAAAGCATTCACATAATGTAGGACCAGAACACAGACCCCCCATAAATCCAATGTATATGCATCAAATATCACTGAAAGTGATGGTTAAGAAACAAATAGTTTAAATAAAACATGGTAATTGTAAATACCAATATATAAAACTTCAAATGATGATAATGACGACCCTGTGTTGTGGCTGAAAAAAGGAATTCCAACCCAACACAAATAACGTTCGCCTAAACAATAAGCAAACACATAACCCTGTATGTGTGATGTAAAATATTCTATGCGTCCACTTATTAAATAGTAGGACTGTTCACACCCATGATTCCAAACATACCTATGTTCAAAGTCGAATGGTCAAATATAGCGGTACAAATAGTGAAAAAAGCTGTAAAAATCTTTACATACAAACCCGCTAGTATAGTAATAAAAAAGACCTGACCAAACTGAACGTAGACATGTGTTTCCATACAACCAATCAACAACAGTTCAACACAGTCACTGTTCATACAAGATTAAATGTCCAAATGTATGTCCCAAAACCATGAAAAAGGTTTTTTAAAGATGATACATCGTCCAACCATCAAAAGATATGTAGTTTAATATATCCAATAGGTAATAATGTTGATCCAAAAAGTCTCAGGTATGTTTCCAATAGACATCCGCGTGGAAAATGAACGCCGTATGCGTATCTGCCGAATGCCGGTCAAACATAAAGTTAACAAAACATGTTTATGTCCAATTCCAAATACGACAGTTCTAGTAATGCCACAAGTGCCCAAAGTATATATATCCGACAATCAAAAGCCGTATATGATTAGATAGATATTAGATCAAAAAGGTATATTTAAGTATATAGTCACCAGAAATCTGTAGGCCCAATCCACCTGGCTTGGTCGCATCCACGATGTAACATACTCACTTCAAAATCTCACTTCTGTAAAATAAGTAATGGTCCCGGAATCCACAGTCATTGATACAAACTTAAACCAGAAAATCCCCGATAGGAGATAACTGTAGACCAGCATGCGACCTGATATAGCTGATAATGCTTACATAGATGGTATGTGCATATACAAGGGCCCGTTGAAAAAAATTTTTGACCGTAGCAAAAAATACAGGAAAATAAGTCACCCTTCTGAAATAATGCTGATGTAATTGTTGAAACATCAGATGTTAGCCACTAGACCCATCGGTGAATGGTATAGATCCAAGTACAATACGAGAGGAGTCATCTCCGCCAACAGCAGGGGGAACTGGACGCCAACAGCAAGGAAACACGTAAGTAGAACACCAACCCTCGCACGTTAAGGCTTGCACGACCCAATACAAATGCAGAAAACAAACAAGGGCCAGCAAAGCAGTTCCAAAAAGCTTTATTGGCAAAACGGTGTATAAATTACACCATATTATTCAATATTATTCAATGTAATATCAAGTCCTCATACTAGTTTCGGTGTAAACCTTCTTCAGGAAATAAAGCTTTTTGGAACTGCTTTGCTGGCCCTTGTTTGTTTTCTGCATTTGTATTGGGTCGTGCAAGCCTTAACGTGCGAGGGTTGGTGTTCTACTTACGTGTTTCCTTGCTGTTGGCGTCCAGTTCCCCCTGCTGTTGGCGGAGATGACTCCTCTCGTATTGTACTTGGATCTATACCATTCACTAATGGGTCTAGTGGCTAACATCTGATGTTTCAACAATTACATCAGCATTATTTCAGAAGGGTGACTTATTTTCCTGTATTTTTTGCCACGGTCAAAAATTTTTTTCAACGGGCCCTTGTATATGCACATACCATCTATGTAAGCATTACCAGCTATATCAGGTCGCATGCTGGTCTACAGTTATCTCCTATCGGGGATTTTCTGGTTTAAGTTTGTATCAATGACTGTGGATTCCGGGACCATTACTTATTTTACAGAAGTGAGATTTTGAAGTGAGTATTTTACATCGTGGATGCGACCAAGCCAGGTGGATTGGGCCTACAGATTTCTGGTGACTATATACTTAAATATACCTTTTTGATCTAATATCTATCTAATCATATACGGCTTTTGATTGTCGGATATATATACTTTGGGCACTTGTGGCATTACTAGAGCTGTCGTATTTGGAATTGGACATAAACATGTTTTGTTAACTTTATGTTTGACTGGCATTCGGCAGATATGCATACGGCGTTCATTTTCCACGCAGATGTCTATTGGAAACATACCTGAGACTTTTTGGATCAACATTATTACCTATTGGATATATTAAACTACATATCTTTTGATGGTTGGACTATGTATCATCTTTAAAAAACCTTTTTCATGGTTTTGGGACATACATTTGGACATTTAATCTTGTATGTACAGTGACTGTGTTGAACTATTGTTGACTGGTTGTATGGAAACACATGTCTACGTTCAGTTTGGTCAGGTCTTTTTTATTACTATACTAGCGGGTTTGTATGTAAAGTTTTTTACAGCTTTTTTCACTATTTGTACCGCTATATTTGACCATTCGACTTTGAACATAGGTATGTTTGGAATCATGGGTGTGAACAGTCCTACTATTTAATAAGTGGACGCATAGAATATTTTACATCACACATAGGTTCATAGGTTCATAGGTTTATACTAGGCTATCTGCCCTAAGGCATTTATAAGCCTAGCCCAAATTATTGTGGCTTACGCCACCCCTTATATGAAAAAATACTGTGCCCATTAGTTTGTTGTGCCTCTGTCCAGCAGTGACCCAGAGATGATTCCCGGGGTAAACCTACGATCTCCCATCCACAGGTCTAGATTTCTCTTGAACAGAGTCAGCGAGGTGCTCTGCCTCACATGGACCGGGATTTTATTCCACAGCATAGGGAGTCTCTGAGTGATAAATCTATCCCTCCAGCAAGTCCTATTTATATCCGTGCTAAGGTTTAAGTCGCTTGCTCTAGTGGTTTTGGTGGATTTGGATTTTTTGAGGTGGAGCATGTCCATTAATTCCGGGTTGGACATGGCCTTGTATGTCAGGCACATGTCACCTCTGAGCAGACGGTATGCGACTGAATAGAGCTGGAGTTTCTTCAATCTGGCAGCATATGACAGATTTTGGTGTCCCTTTATCCTTTTGGTGAGGAACTTTTGGGGTCTCTCCAATTGCTGCAGATGTCGGGTGAGATACATCCCGAATGGGGCATTGTACTCGATCATTGGTCTGATAAGTGAAGAGTACAGGGGAACAATGACCTCACTAGATCTGGATGTGAATCCCTTCATGATCAGGTGGGCAATGTAGAAGGTCTTTCTAACCACTTTAGCAATGTGAGTGTCAAAAGAAAGGCCACTGTCAACCTGGGTCCCCAGGTCCCTGATAACCTCTTCTGTGCTTAGTGGATTGCCACCTATATGGTAGCTTGGGGTTACCTTGTTTTTCCCGAAGGGTATGACTATACATTTTTTGGTGTTTAACTTCAGGCCATGGCTCTGGCACCAGCTATCTGTTTCTGTGAGTCCCTTCTGAAGGATATCCGTGTCCGATGCACTTTCCACTATGGCGCTCAGTTTGCAGTCATCTGCAAACTTTGTCAGCCAAAGTCCTCCCATGTTGGCCTGTACTTCTGAGAAGTAGATGCCAAACAATAGGGGGCCAAGGACCGAGCCCTGTGGGACACCACTTGTGACCAGCTTGGAGTCTGACACAACGCCAGCAACTCTAACCCTGTGGGTTCTGTCCTTAAGCCAGTTTGCAACCCATCTTGTGACATATGGGTTTACATTTAAGCTGGTAAGTTTTTCTACAATACCCGAGTGGGGTATTGTGTCGAAAGCCTTTGCAAGGTCAAGGTAGGCTGTATGGACTGCCTTTCCTCATCAATGGCCTTGGTGACTATTTCAAGAAGTCGACCAAGTTCAAAAGGCATGATCTTCCCTTGACAAAGCCAAACTGGGTCGGGTCCAATGTCTGCAAGTCCCTATATCTTTGTTTATGAGCTCCATTATGATCCTCTCCATAGCTTTGCAGACTAGACTTGTTAAGCTTATGGGGTAATTACCAGGGTCCATAGAGGCCACCTTTGTGGAGTGGGACCACAGTTGCCGCACGCCACTCCTTGGGCACGTATCCTGTGGTAAGGCTGAGATTAAACAGCTGCCTTATGTGCGGGTTTAATTCCTCATTTAGCTCGTGTAGCACACAGCCGGGGACACCATCCGGTCCCATTGATGCTGTGTTTTTAGCTTTAGAGAGAGCAGCTTTCACCTGCGCATTTGAGATGTCCGGGAGGCTACACTCGGCTGGGATAGTTATCTCTCCTTTAGGGGAGAGGGGTGAAGTTTGCACTGAACCTGTCTGCCAGTATGTTGGCAATGTCTGTGGGTTCAGTGATTTTTGTATCATTTTGGACTAATTCTGAGCATATCTGTGAGTTTCCACCCAGGTTCCTAACATAGCTGAAAAAGGCCTTATGATTGTCCTTTGAATCCATGGCAATTTTTCTCTCAAAATTGGCCTTAGTTGATTTTATGAGTGCTCGTATTTTTTACTAATAATGATCAGGGTGACTTCCCTTTTATGGATTTTGTTCTATCATGTAATAGCTTTCTCCTCTTATTGTAAAGTTTGTTAATGGCTGGGGTCCACCAGACTGGACGTTTGCCCTTTGTGGAAAGAGTCTTGGTTTTATTTGGGATTGCCTGATCCATGCAGTCCTGGAGGTGTTCATAGAAGGCATTTGTAAGGGCTTCCGCAGCTTGGGTTGTGGTTTCCTCTGACTCAGGGGCCTTGAAGGATACCACACCAGTCTTGAGTAGTGTGAAGTTTGCTTTAGAGAAGTTCTTCACTATGGTCTTTTTGTTTGGGGTGGGGCGGGATGTGGATTTCCAGTGAGATTAGTTTATGATCAGATCTCACCAATGAGGGATATACTTCGGTGTGGAGCATTTTGTCCCCATGTTTGTGACAATGAGATCTAGTATATTTTCTCCTCTCGTGGGAACAGTGACTAGCTGTTCCATGGCATTTGAATTTATGAACTCCAGGAACCGTTGGGCTAGAAAGTTAGGGCTTGAGTAATGTTCCCAGTCTATATTCGGGTAGTTGAAGTCACCCAATATGATGGTGTTTGGAGATACATTTATACCCTCCAGTGTCTTCAGGAAGGCTGTGTGGGGTTCCTGAGTTTGAGAGGGTGGCCTGTAGCATGCTACAATTTGTAGAGCAGTTTTGCCTATTGTTAGTTGCACCTGGATGGTTTCCAAGCTTCATGCGTTGCCACCAACCTGGAGGTGTGAGTATCCTTTATGAATATGGATACACCCCTCCTTTTGTGGAGTGGTCCGGGTTTTGGGGCGGAACGCATGATATGAGGTAAAACCTAATAGTGCCGGGTGCTCTCAGGAGCCTTGAACCAGGTTTCAGTTACAGCACAGACATCGATGTTCTCCATACTGAGAAGGGCCTCGAGTGCGTGCATTTTGAGATTTAGACTTCTGGCATTGAGCAGCATTACCCTCAATTTCTTCCCATTTTTGTTTTCTAGGGTGGTAGGTTTAGAATTTGAGCCTTGCCTAAAAAGGCACTATGGGGTGGCAAGAGCCTTAGCCAATATCCGGAATCCCAGGGGTGACAGGTGCAAGCCGTCCCTTGGGCAGCGTGGCTTGTCAAGCATGTCATCCCAGGCAGACAGACACTGGATCCCCTTTGAATGACACCAGACATTAAGCCAATTGTTAAAGCTGATCATCTTGTCTCTATATTGTGGCATCATTCTTGGTGAAGGAAGGATACTGCTCAGGGTTAGGGTCATACCTGCCTGGGCTACATAATCAGAGAGCTCCTCTATGTCTCTTTTCATGCAGTCCAGGGAGGTACGTCTCAGGTCGTTCACACCAGCATGGACAATGACTGTGTCATATTTGTACTTGCTGTGGAGTGACCCAGTGCTTGTGTTATGTGGCGGATTCTAGCGCCCGATAGGCAGCTTACTGTGACCCTCTCCTTGTCCAGCCTGGTGAGTGGGACGCCAGTGTGTCTGACTATGGAGTCACCTATGACAAGTATGTTTGCTGTTGTATTTGGCCTTAAGGGCTGTGACTGCTTTGCACACTGCTTTTGTGGTTTATGTGTTGCTTGTGGGGTGTCTTGAGGTAGCAGTTGTTTGGGTGTCTGCTTTGGAGGCCTCTGCTGTTTAGGTAAATTTTACTCAGAGCCTCGAGTATGTCTTTGTGTGTCTGTGTGTTTGATTCAGTGGAGTGGTAGCATTATGTGAGGCTGGTTTTGTGGTGTGTGTAGTTGCCTTCTCCTCCTGTCTGGTCTTGCCAGTCCTGAGTTGAGAGAGCTCAGCCTCCAGTTTGGCTAAATAGCTGCATCTCTCAAGTATTTGTGTTATGTGGGAGGAGGAGAGGGTTGTCTGTGTACATGAGGCAGTTATAACATTGCCTCAAGATTCCCAGATTCACCAGCTGGACCGGAGAGGAGATTGACAACTGACCTTTGGACATGCTAGAATAATATTGGGAAATCCTTAATTGAAAACAAGGGCCAGTGGGGAGTGAGGGTGTAGTGCTTTTAATTTTTAGTGCTGACTTATATAATTGCTTTAGTGAGCAAGTGCCAGGTAACTTGAGTGCAATGTGATACAAGTAACTAAATGCAAAAACGACAAACAACCCCTACATGTGACATCCAGGCCTGTGGAACAGGGTTTTGTGTTTGCTTATTGTTTAGGCAAACGTTATTTGTGTTGGGTTGGAATTCCTTTTTTCAGCCACAACACAGGGTCGTCATTATCATCATTTGAAGTTTTATATATTGGTATTTACTATTACCATGTTTTATTTAAACTATTTGTTTCTTAACCATCACTTTCAGTGATATTTGATGCATATACATTGGATTTATGGGGGGTCTGTGTTCTGGTCCTACATTATGTGAATGCTTTTTCTAGATACTTGGGTACATTTATATTTCAACTAACTTATTTTACTTGCACAAGTTGGATGTCAGCAAGATTTACTTATCTATAGTTCTATGTTGAGGCAATCCAGTTATTGTATTCATAGTGAATATTCCAGTTAATTCTTTTTTTATTTGGGGTATCCACAACATTCATATAGATTATATCTTTAGCCTTTGTGTGTTCTTCACCAAACATATACTGTATTCCTATTCTGAACTATTATATATATCATCTAGGTATGTTTTTGGGATAGGATATCTATATATATTGCTATATGACAGGCAGTTTAGTTGAGATACAGATATACTTCATATGGAATTGCATCACTGACCATTTGATACTTTAGTAGATATCTTGTGATCACTTACGAGATTTATATGACCACATCTATATTTTTTTGACAGTCATATTGGATCTTTTTCATTATACCCTATTCAGGCACCTGTTTGGGTGTCATTTTTAAATATTAGGTTATTGTGTTTTTGGTGCTAAAGTATAACATCTTGTGTATCATTAACACATGTTTATTGTTACCATATCCTTGGTGTCTGGTGTATAGGTTATACAGATGGTCATTTTTTATTCTACTATTGATATACCATCTTATGGTGAGTGACTTTGGTCTTATTCTTAATTGACTCTTATCTTTTTGATCCCTATACATATTCTATTGATTGTGAATTGGTCTCTTCCTTGAACAGCTGTTCTATACTACTGGTTTTCAATATGGATTTGGACCAGATACTTCATGGGTTGTGTGCTGATAGGGAAGATATAGCGATATTTGGTTTGGAGGATACCCCAAGCAAAAACCATAACAAGAGCAACCCCAATAGTGAGGGGGCTTGTGATTTGGCATTCCGTCACTTGGAAAAGAGTTTGAAGGGCCTTAGAGCCAATATTTGGCATCTAAGACTTTTCAAAGCTTATTTTTATAAAAATTTGGCACCAAGAGTTCTCCGCATCAAGCTTCGTCCTCTTGTTGGCAGATCTGAACAGAGGCTGACAGAAGAATGGGATGAAGCGTTAAGAATGGGATCAATGGCATTTGTAAAAATCCTAACAGCATATTATGAGAGAACAGTGTACTCCATGTTGTCTGAAGTTAAAGAATTAAGTACGGAATGCCAAAAATTCAAATCTAATTCCAAATATTCTGTTTGTGTTGATAGGCTGTCCAAGGAATTGACCACTTATGATAATATGGTGAAAGACAGAAAAATTAAAAAATTCACCAGGGATGTGAATGATTATGAGAGGGGTCAGCCCTTCCAAATACAAAGGACTGTGCGATTCAAAGATCAGGGATCAAATAGGAGTGGGGTCAAGTCTAGAAAAAGACCAAGGTCCATTTTGAAACTAAGTGACCAGAGCAACACCAGTACATCAGGAGAGGAGTCATCTTACACCGACAGCGAGGGGGGCACCAGAACACATTCACCAATTAAAAAGAAAAGTCAATCTCAGTTCCCTTTAGGCATGGTAGCAAATCCCGAGGGGGGAGGAAACACAAGAATAGAAATAAATACAGACTCTATGACAGGGTTAGTTCAGGCACTGTTGAATCAATAATTGAACCATTTAATAATGTTTTGAATTTGTCGGACCATGTACTTACACAAGATCAACATAATATTCTTAATAAAGGAATGGGTTTTGTCCCTAGTTTTTTCTCTGACCATTATTCTATTTCTGTTGATGTTATGGAATTTTGTAGAAAACTTAATTTACGGATTTTTTTCTCTGACCAGGATCAACCTTCCTCTCAAAGATCCACTGATTTCACCTTTAAAAAATCTACTTTTCAACCCCCCATGAATAAACATGTGGGAATTTTCCAGCAAGCTGTATTGAAGGACTTACATTTTCCCCATTATGATACTAACATAGCTCAGGATAATATTACTTCTCAGGAGAGACAGGCACTTTCTGAACTACGACAAAACCATAGAATAGTGATCCTTCAAGCGGACAAAGGAGGAGCAGTGGTCATTCTTTATACTGATTATTATGTACAGGAAGGCCTGCGACAATTATCAGACACCAATTGCTACATGCATATGGGGATAGACCCTACCAACAGATTCAAGCAAGATATAGATCAGTTTCTCAATGAGGCCTTAGAGGAAGGAATCATTTCACAAAAGACGGTCCAAAATTTACAAGTTAGTGACCCTCAGAAACAGATTTTATATCTGTTGCCTAAAATTCATAAATCCATTTCACATCCCCCAGGCAGACCTATAGTGTCTGGACATGGATCACTTACGGAGCCTCTATCTGTATTTCTAACGCAATATTTGAAGCCATTGTTGTCTCTGGTGAGAGCTCATATACAGGATACAACTGAATTTCTCAATATCATTGCTGACACTCAACTGGATCCTGAGTGGCTCATGTGTACCTTAGATGTAAAATCTTTGTATACCAGCATACCACACTGGGCTGGTCTTCAGGCATTGGATTTTGGCTGAAAAAAGCGGAATTATATCCACCAGGATTCAACACCCTATTAGTATGCATGTCTGAGCATGTTCTTAACAAAAATGTCCTTTTCTTTTAGGGTGATTGTTACTGGCAATTGAGAGGTACAGCCATGGGCGCCTCCTTTGCCCCAATATATGCCGACCTATTTATGGCGTATTTGGAAGAATGTCTTATTTACGATCCCCTACATCACATCTATTTGGTTGAGATGGACATTTGGAGGCGTTATCTTGATGATTGTTGGATGGTGTGGCGTGCGGATGCTGACTATTTGCTTGAATTTGTGGAACATCTGAACAACAATATTTGGGGTATTGAATTTTCCATAACATACCATAAGTCAGTTATTGACTTTTTGGATGTTACGATATATCGTAATGAAGACAATACCTTAAACACCAAAATACATAAAAAATATCCACAATTCAACACATTATTGCACTCTTCCAGTATGCATCCGCGCCACACCATCCGCAATATTCCTAAATCGCAATATTTACGGATTAAACGCATCAATTCTTCCCTGGTGGATTATGAGGAGGCCAAACATGATCTTAACAAAAGATTTTTGGATAGAGGTTACTCGAGGTTTGACATTCTTACAGCCAGGATCTGGACAGATCATCAAGAAAGACAAGATTTATTACAATGCAAGCAAAAGAAGGAGGGCACACATGATGAGACCATTAGATTTATCACGACTTTTGGTAAAAACCATCAAGTGGTTAGGAACATACTTAATAATACCTGGAATATACTATTAGCTAATGACCACCTTCGTCATATATTGGACAACCAATGTTCCATTTCATATAGGAGAGGCAAAACCTTGGGTACATTGTTTTCTCATTACAAACATCAGGACAGTGGGGGTGCCACTTATAGGCAGTTGACTATTTCAGGGGATGAATTATTGGGAACCTTCCCCTGTGGCCATTGTACTTCTTGTGGACAAGTTAACAAACTTAAACAATTTACCAGTGCCAATACTAGTAGGATATTTGATACTCGTATCTTTGGTAATTGTTCGTCTAGTTGGGTTATCTATTTGGCCACATGCCATTGCCAAGCCTTCTATGTAGGCAAAACTTCACGTTCTTTGAGAATTAGAATAGGTGAACATCGTAGCGACATTCGCAATCAGAAACCCAGCAATGCCTTATATCAACATTCTATCAAACACAAATCAGCCAAATTCATGTTCACTATCATTGATAAGGTTCAGGGCAATAGACATAATCAGCTTGGATGGCAAAGTATTCTTAGCCACAAAGAAAGATATTGGATAATACATTTAGGGGCCCTATTTCCACCAGGGCTTAATGACCATCTATAGATTTGTATATTGAATAATACTACTACTTATTTATTGGATAAGACTTATGCTATCAGAGATCCATATTGCATTTTTTATGGATTTATTTAAATCAGGTGTTCAATTATTATATTTTATTTAGCTTAAGTGAATAGAATGTCTACTATGTGAACACTGGATATATGTCATTTAGTTTATTTAGATAGGTCACCCATTATATATATTATATATATTTGTCATATGTGGATTTATATGCTATATATACTAAGCATTTAAGTTTGAGATATATGTTTTGACATTTATGGATGTTACCACATTTTTATTGGCTATCACAGCCTATATATATCGTGTATTATCATTGGTGAATGTTTTTTACTGTTCCTCACTGAAGAAGGTTTACACCGAAACTAGTATGAGGACTTGATATTACATTGAATAATATTGAATAATATGGTGTAATTTATACACCGTTTTGCCAATAAAGCTTTTTGGAACTGCTTTGCTGGCCCTTGTTTGTTTTCTGCATTTGTATTGGGTCATGCAAGCCTTAACATGCGAGGGTTGGTGTTCTACCTGCAGGCCCTTAGCAACCCTTGCACCTTGGTTGTGGTGTACCATGACTACCATTGTGTATTATGGTGAAAACCTGATTTGTATTACATTGCGATTTTATGACATTTGTATATATTTTCTTTGTGTTCCTGTTTGCGCACACATGCCCTGTGGTTGTACTGTGCATTACTGTGGACATGACATTAAATGTTGTTTTTTAGGTGTTGTGCATCTTTTCTTATGCCATTGGCTGTGTATTTAGCCATTGGCATATGTTAACTTTGCAATACATGAGTCTGGTCCGCTTCCATAGCTCCGATGTTCTGTTTGGGAAAATGTAAACCGTGTTTTTTGGTTTACATTTCTGTGGGCTTATGCTATGCCTGCACCACTTCATGAATCGCTATATGCCTTCATTTGCATGGTGCGACACTGCACATGGGGTGGTTAGCATACCTATGCCGAGGGCTGCGCAGTTCTGGCGTACGCCGGTAGTGCACGTGGAATTGGATCGTACCTGAATCGCTTGACGGCCATGTTTGGTGTTATTCCACCTATGCTACACCTGCGCCTGGAGCAAGCTTCATGAATCCCGGGGTAGGACTTTGAGAAGTTCTGTGGAAAATAAAGACTCATTGTTTCTGATGCAAACTATTGCTAACATGAATGAACCGCACGGCATGTATGCGTGCGATCACTGTGTCTGTTGCCAATACATTCATAAGGGTTCTTGGTTTAAATTTACTCACAATGGTTTTAAGTTGCACTTCTCCAGACATTTTGATTGCCACAGTATTAATGTTGTTTATGCTGCAGTTTGTGGTTCGTGCACATCTTTTTACATAGGCAAAACAAGCTGTAAACTTTCTGATCGCATAAAAGAACATTATTGTGCGATCAGAGCTTCTGATGTGCATAATGCACTAGCAAGGCATTCCACACAATGTAACTCATTCCTCAAATTTTATTTTTTTGTGCTTGAACAAGTTGATTTATTCTTCGGCGATTACAACACACTCCTTGAAGTCAAGGAATTGCAATGGCAACTGAGACTGGGAGCCGACGTTTCACCTGGACTTAATGACAACGTTAACTTGAAATGTGCCTTGAAATGGCAAACCTAAGACTTCTTAAATGGCTAACCTAAGACTTTTTCCATGTCTATCGTATTACATTCTATTCGAATTATACTTTTTGATATATTGTTTTTTAACTCTAGGTCTGCAGACTTGCACTCGTACTTACAGATTGTACTGATTGGTCTGAATAGAGCCAGCTCCTTTATTATTGGTTAGGCTTGTTTAGATTTACTATTGGTTGATTTCCACTGAAACACATTTTTGAATACTATTGGATGCTAACTTACTTACAGTTATGCTGTTGGTTGTTTAAGGGTACCTTTCTTAT
>NC_056726.1:333826933-333836933 GCF_019279795.1 Protopterus annectens
TGTAAAAAAAAATCACCATTATTTAAAAATGATGCCATAGAAGGAATGTCCCGTACATTAGAATTACTTTCATCAGTGATATTCCGATTATTATGTCTATTATCGGTAACAGAGATGTTGGGATTACCTTGTCCCATGTGGTTGATTTCAGGAATCCCGTTGTTATGGACAAGTCTATTAGCGTAAGTAGACCCCCCGTTTAAAGGAAGTAATCCAATGTTGATTGTAGCAGCACCACCCGTTGAATGCGAGTCTGCAGACTGTCTCTGTCCCGGTTGAATCGGGCTTCCCAAACTGCTGGCATGCTGAATATGCTGAACAGACTGCACAGTGGCTGTTTGTGTTCGCTCCGATTGAGCCAAAACACCAGAAATGCTATCGTGTTGAACAAGAGGTGGAAATGCTTCTTCGCTATCCACAAAACATGCTGGTATGTGCGTATCAACAGTACCTTGTAGGTATTGACGAACTTCCGTGTTCGCTGACCTGTTACACGGAACAGCTCGATTTGAATATTCAACTCTGCACGAAGCTTCCACTTTCTGTGTAAGTGCTTCTACTCTACCTAGAAGCACATTTACCAAAGCGGTGAGGTTCCCAATAGCATCGACTTGCTGTGAACCATTAGTAGGTTCCAAAACAGTATTCATACCATCCGTGTCATCAAATAGAGGTTGTGAGTCGGTTCCGTTCCCAGATTCCATTCCATGTAAACTCAAACGAATAACCAAAAAAGAAACTGGTAAAAAGACAAACTGAAACATGGATAGATAATACTTATGCTGCTTAGTTCTTCAAACATTACATCTTGACAGATTATATACATTCATTACTTAATTGATTATTACTAATTAAAAGGGCGATGATCAGTAACTATAAATTTTCTTAAAATACAGACCAAATATAACCTTTAAAAATATATATGTAACCTTTAATTAATAAATTCATATGCTTAATATTATAAATACATTGATAGCAGTTTTTTCCTTATAGGGATGTATAATTCAATGTATTTATAATATTAAGCATATGAATTTATGAATTACTATATAAATGTATATGAATTGATGTAGTTATTTTCTGTTAAAGTAGTGAGGTTTCTAGACCTTTTTAAAGGTTACATATATATTTTTAAAGGTTATATTTGGTCTGTATTTTAAGAAAATTTATAGTTACTGATCATCGCCCTTTTAATTAGTAATAATCAATTAAGTAATGAATGTATATAATCTGTCAGTAATGTAGTATTCACTGTTTGTCTGAAGAAGGCTTAGTAAGGACTAAGCCGAAAGCGCTTACAATAAACGGTGAACATTATCTTGGGTCCATTCTTATTGTTTCCAGTTCCGTTTGGTAAGTCATATGGACACACATGTCACCCACCACATTTCCTGCAGTGAGTTTTGTCAACCTGTGTACTACTGGCTACTATGGTGACTCCAGTATGTGTTACAGATGTTATGGTGCCACTATGGGTGTCTACTATATGCTGCCATAACATTGAGCCACC
Source organism: Protopterus annectens (assembly GCF_019279795.1). Classification (NCBI taxonomy): domain Eukaryota; kingdom Metazoa; phylum Chordata; order Ceratodontiformes; family Protopteridae; genus Protopterus; species Protopterus annectens. Next base: position 333,828,444 of record NC_056726.1, read on the forward strand.
CAATTCCCTTGCATGCTTGCATCCATACCATACATACAGGTAACAACACATTCTACTTCATTTGGCAGTTGGTAGGTTGATTGACTTACCTTGTGGGTGTGCCAGTTTTAAGGATGGTGCTGGAGGGCTGCCTATGTCAGATGCACATAGTACACACCCTATACATGGTTGAGCACAGGTAGTGTCATGTCTGGCATCCCTTTTACTGTATGTGGGAGTCAGAGAGAGGTGCCATTCCCTGGGTCCCTACTGTGTCAGTGTATGTGCTATGCGTTGCCTATTTGCCAAGGCCAGGGCATATTGGGCATGCATCCATCTGCCTACTGGGGTAGGCTCAGGTTGTTCCTCCTCCAAGTCACTCTGTGCCTGTGCAGGCCTTGCCATTGGTGGAGGGCTATATGGCCCTGCCCCGTGCTGTTCCTGCTGCAGCTGTTTTTGCAGGATCATATTGTGTAGCATGGCACATACCATAATAATTTGAGTACATGTAGCTGGTGAGTACTGCAAGGCTCCACCAGATGTGTCCAGGCACTGGAACTGTGACTTGAGCATCCCAAACGCATGCTCTATTATAAGTCTGGTCTGTGCGTGTGCCTCATTATGGCATTCTTGTTCTGGTGTGTGTGCATTTCTGATGGGTGTCATCAGCCATGGCTCCGATGTGTAACCAGCATCCCCCATTAGGTGACTGTAGGAGATGTCCCTATTGGCAAATCTCTGGTACAGCTGCATCAGATGCCAGATATGGGAATCGTGATATCTTCAAGGGCAGCCAGCACACACATTCATTATAATGCCCTGGGCATCACACATGACCTGGCAGTTGATGGAGGGGAGGCCTCTGTGGTTGATGTAGGCCCTACCCTGATCACCGGGTGGTGCTTTGATGCATATGTGCATGCAGTCTATATTACCCACTACCTCAGGGTATTCTGCTATTTGGTAGAAGAGACGCATATTGCTGGCCAACACCTCATGGATGTTGAGGAAATATACATGCTCACTGGCATGTGCTGACATGGCATCCAGGAGCTGGTGGGATACTCTGGATGCTGATGCCTGTGAAATCCCCATGATATCCCCAGTTGAGCTTTGGGAGGTACCTGTGGCTAGTATTCCTAGGCCTACACATACCTTGGTATCCACTGGGATGGGTTCCCCTCGGTCAGTTCGGTGTATCAGGTGTGGCCGGCACAGCTCAACAATTTGCTGTAGGAGGTCCATGTCCACCATATAGTGCCCCACTATCTCCAGCTCATGTAGTCCCTGGTAGGTTACTTTAGGTCTGTAGACTCTTCTCCATCTCCACACTATGGGTTGATCGGCAACATTCACATCCTCACCACCCTCAGCTTCTTGCACATGTTGTTATATGATGCCTGCTGCAGCCCCTATCATTTTGTAGTTTTGTTTGTTAAAAGTTCCCCGCATTGGTGCAGAGTATGAGAAAACCCAGATGGGGAATGTGTTTGCATAGTTTATAGTAGTTTTCTGGGCTGGGCTGGTTTGCTGCCTGTGTAATTGGCTGATTCTGATACAATTCACCTGCCAGCTATGCTAGCTCTTCTTGATTACCTACTACTGTTTTCCCTTCCCATTGCCTTCCTGTTAAGCCCAGGGGTGCACCGCACAAACACAGTGCTCAAATGTGCACAGAGCTGCTATTTCCTTGTTTACCTTTTTTTTTTCTTTAAAACCTGGTGCGCGGTGCACACACCCACTTATGCAATGTAAAGGGTGCTAGGCATACTCAGACAAACCCCCTTACCTAGCTGTGCTAAGCTAGGAGCAAACCTGAGACACAGGGTTCCAATCCACTTACATTATGCCTGACACCCCCCTATGATGTCAGCTAACTCCTAGACTTGTACCAAGCTATTCCTGCTCTTACACTGTTGGGAGCTGACTAGCATGCTGGGGAAATCTGGGATTCACTATCATTCCCCCTCATTTGCATAGGATTGCCTGCTAATACATAGTTACATGTCTCACATTGAGCCTCCCCCTAAGCAACCACTACTCACTGGCCATGTTGTCCTCTGCCTGCCATTGAGTTTAATGGCAGAATAGTGATTTTAGTTAGAATGCTTATTTAAGGTTTATTTTCTTATCCCCCCCCCCCCCCCCCGATCCCGTTTGGACACTACTGCCCTACACTTAAACGATCGAGATCGGCAAAAAAAAATGAAAGTTGATTTTTTTTTTATTTTCTAAACTGTTTTCAATGCCAGTGGCCTTATACTTGGCCATTGGCATGCTTCCTGAATGATATGCATCCTTTATTTGGAGCTGTCATGGCTCCGTTTTGGAATTTGCAGAAATGTACTCGGTTACTAACCAAGTACATTTCTGCAGATTATATTAGTCCTACATGGCCAGTTTCCAGCTTCCTGGGTCACAAATTCTCCTCATTTGCATGGATTTCTCCTGCAAATAGGGTAATTTGTATACAGGGGCTGAGTCGGTGCAGGACTAATTCAAGAGTGCTCGTGCACGCCCCTACAGGCTATTCCTGGATCGCATGGCAGACGCATTGACTGCTAGAACTCCTGCACTAATCCTGCATGCCATGCAAGGCTTATATATATATATATATATATATATATATATATATATATATATATATATATATATGTGTGTGTGTGTGTGTGTGTGTGTGTGTGTGTGTGTGTGTGTGTGTGTGTGTGTGCGTGCATAGATATACACAGATATACAGCTATGATAGGAAACAGCTCACAAGAATGACATATGTTCACAGGCTATGCCAATGGAAGTGAAGGGCCCAAGCAAGAAACATGTAACACGTAGCATGACCCCCCCCCCAGCCGGACAGAGGAAACATACACACAAACCCACAAACAATGTAAATAGTCCACTGCTCCCCAGACCACAGGCAGGATACAACCTGGGGGGGTACAGAGTGCACCTGTGCAGGACGCCCCAAAAATTGACATATAACCAAAGGAAGCTGATGCGATGACCATTCTGGCTGGGGTGTGTACATACCCGGAATAAAAGGATGGGAAAGCCTGATGACCCATGGGTTGAGACAACATACAACGTGGGTCCCGTGAAGTGGAGAGTGGGCAGCGTGTAGTGGTGTGTTCAGACCTGACCTGCACACAGAGTAAGGATGGGTGCTGTAGAGGAGGTGGGGGTGGAGGTGGGATATATCTGTATATAGTAATGTAGATTGATATATATATACACATATACATGTGTGTGTAAATATACACATGTAAATAGCTAGGATATGATACAGCAGTCATGAATTACATATGTTCACAGGCCATGCAAATGGGGGTGTGGGGTCCAATCAACAAACGTGTAACACGTAGCAGCAACCACCTCCACCTAGACAAGTGAAACATACAAACACACGATACAAGTAAACACACCACTGCTTCCCAGACCACAGGCAGTACACTACCAGTGGGAGAGACCTGCCAAGTCTAATCTTGAAACAAAGACATCAATGTCCCTTGTGGGACACCCCAAAAATTAATGATCATCGGAGTCAGTCCCTGTAATGATTCATCCAACCAGGCTGTATATGTACACAGACCAGTAGGTTGTGCAAGCCTGATGACCCATGTACGTACAACATGGGTCCTGACAAGTGGAGAGTGGGCAGTGTGTAGTGGTGTGGTTAGAACCCACCTGCACCCACAGTAAGGATGAGGGGGAACTATGGGTATGCAATTATGGGCCTAGGCGTGCAGGTGTTGGCTGGCGCAGTTGTATTAGGACCTTCCCGGGGATGTAAGTAATATTACAAATTGGGCAGAGCTTACGCCCATACCTCTCAACCCCTAAGAGCAAAACCACTGGACAGAGCCTAAACCCTTGGGGGAACAAATAGGGACAGAAAGCACATATTCTACTTACAACCTTAGAAAGCTGATAGAATAATAAGTTATGCATTAGCATGACTCGGCTGAAGGATGTGGGGTCCTAAACCCAATTACTTGTCTGTATTTAATGGTGTTGGTTCCCAGGTATTTGCCAGACAGGTGCAGATTGTAAGAGGAGCACACCAATAGTATGAAGCAAACTCTGGACAGGCTGTGGATTCTGTACAGTTGACAGGCATGCTTATGCCTAACAGGCAGCTATTCCCGATTTGGGTCCCACCGCAGCACAGTCCAGTTTACATGGCTAAGTACAGTATAACCATATGTGCTGTTGCATAACCCACTACACAACACCTATGAACACATAGTCGCAACACCCCACTGTAGGCATGTAAGCCAAAGTAATAGGCATAACAAGGTATTATTGTAGTCCTCACCCCCACCCAGGGGTGTGAGTGTCTGACACAAACACCAAATGCGGTGTATATGCACAGCTGTTGTTGTAGACAGCATGGCCAGCTGTGGACCTTCCCTGCAGCCATCCTGCACATCCCTGGATAATCCCCCTTCTAACACCCCCCCTTTGTGCCCCATGCACACCACATATCTATCAGCCCCTGTTCCATTTCTATTAATGTCTACGGGTACATGTAGGTGACATGCTCTTCCCCCACTATATTGCCAGTATCTGAAACCCCAACCCACATGTAGTATCACAGCTGTCCCACAGGACACATGTAACTAATACATGAAGGAACACCACAAGCACACCTGGAGCAGCACAGGCTCACCACCTTGAAAACCCCCCCACCTCACACTCTATACCACTACATCAACTAGTGATACTGACACCTCTTGTCCTGCCTCGCATAAAAATCCCAACATCTGACACACCTTCCCTATTGCTCCCCATCCAATTATACCTACGGGCTGCTATACAGTTACAATGTCACCCCCACTACCTACCTGCCTACTCCATAGCTATTTGCCTCTACTGTACCACAAAGGTATGGAATAACTACACCTACCCTGAATACCTGCATGTAACCTACCCAGACCTATGAAACAGAAATCCTACCTCACATTAAACTGACCTTTGTCAACAGTCATACCTGACATGTAAACCTGACTTAAGCATGGATAATACCGACAATTCAACGTAAACTAAGCATGATTAATGGGGGACGTAGCTATGTTATGTCTGCTACCCTCTATGAATGTGAACACTCCAGTATTAATTGAGATACATAGCTGGGGTAAATGTAGAGCTCTACACCCCAGGCCACCACTGACAATGGACAAGCATACATTCCGTCTGTCCCAGTTGATAGATGTGAACAAAATGCACGTCGTTGTGCTTGTGTATGTGGGAGCAAGCGGGTGTAAGCCTGTTTGGCCACCAGTATGCGAGTACCAAGCAATGTAGAGGCTAACTGAGTGCAAGACACCGCAACCAGAGGTTAGTAATGCAGTGCTTTGCACAAACAAGCGCATAGCCACCCACAGATGTTCTACAGTGCTTTAGTCACCCTGTAGCCAACAGCTGTTGTTGTGGCCATTAACAAAATAATCTGCACTGCCAGGCTGCAAACCCCCGACCCTGCACACTATAGTTGATGTGAGTTCCACTAAGCCATGGTGGATACACATTCAGCTGCTGTGATCACAAACACATCATCCAGCACAGGCATCCAATAGTATAGGAACTGTATATAATTATGTAGATATATGTGTGTGTGTATGTACAGATATAATATATATATATATATATATATATATATATATATATATATATATATGAAAAATGAACATTGTGACAATAAAGCATACAAAAAGAATGAGAAGGAAAACAACAGCAACTCATGTATTATTTAGTGCTGTCATCTTATGTCATATCAAGCTGGGCAGGGGTGAGCAAATCATTGCTTCTCAAACCACAGGCAGGATACTACCAGTGGGAGTAACACTGTCCACCTGCTAAGTCTACCTTACAAACAATTACAGGATAGTCCCTGGAGGGACTACCCAAAAAGTGCGGGTTGTTTGGACTTCCGACCAGTACACAAGCCAGGGCAGGTATGTTCAAGGACTAAAAGGTTTGGAGAGCCTGATGATACATGGGTGGAGACAACATATGTGTAGGGTCCCTAACGCTGGGGAGATGGCAATGTGTGGAGGTGTGTATGGCTGGGATAGCAACTGGGGAATGGATGGTTTGTGTGTATGTGGAACTCGGGTGGGGTGGAGGAACCATGGGTATGAAATATGGATCCAAGCGTGTCAGGGTTGGATGGCCCGGTTCTAATTGGACTGCCTCGTGGAGGTCAACGAGTTTGTTATAAATATATATGCATAAACACATACATATATCTATACATAGAAGTACATTCCCTATACCACGTTCATTCCTTTTGCAGACATAAATAACATGAAAGTGCCCTACAAACCATGACAGTGGATAGAATAATAGGTTGTGCATAACCATACATGTAATAGATTCATAGGTAAGTATTAGGCTATCTGCCGAAGGGCATTTATAAGCCTAGGCAAGGTGTGTCAGCTCATGCCGCCCCATTGATCAATTTACTGAGCATCTGTCAAGCAGAGTTATTGAATTGATCCCAGTATGTCCCAATCTTTGACCCCCACCCCCAATTATATTAGGCTTTGGCTAGACTTCTTACATTAAGAGGTTGAGAGGTATGATTCTCGTGTATGTTTAGTTGTGTTGTTTGGCCTCTAAGGCTCAAGTCATGACTGAATGGAGTCTTGCCTTGTTGGGACAGTCTGCATACTCAGTTAACAGATGTTAAATAAACATTTATTCATAGTCCAGTACAGAAAATAAGGTGACCCCCTTCTCTGCACTGTGGCTTATATATCCCAACTCAATTTCATGCCAAATGCATGGCCTTTGTAACAGTGCAGGCCTTACTTAGACTGTCATGAAATGGTTGTCATCTATATATATATATATATATATATATATATATATATATATATATATATGTATTTGCGACATTTTCATGATTCTGCTGGGATATAGCCTTCCAAGGCAAAATAAGCTGTTGTTTTGTTTCCATTGTATATTGCAGTACTATAGTATTAGAGTTACAAGAAGATAGAGGGAAGGGACAAATCTGCAATAATTCAGAGTTGTGTATTTAGTTTCGAAGTTAGTGCTGTTCTAAAAAGAATAAAATGTGAGAACTTTCCCATTATGAAATATTTGAATCATTCCTGTGATTTGCCGGTTATGTCAACGCCAATCACTAAACCGGTCCTATTTGTAATATAATGTTGCCGAACTCGTACATCATTGGTTTACATGTGTAACATGTGCGTTATCATATAGTCTTAGTTATCAATTTATTTTGGTGTCTTGTTAACTGGAGTAATGAAGTAATGAAGTATAGAGTCTAATCATGAAATAAAGACACGTGTGCCCCAGGTAGGACAACCCAAACATTGGGAATAGTGTCCTAGTAGTCACTCATGTCACCAGTGTTTGTGGACTAAAAGGTTGGGATGTCTGAGGATACTTGGATTGAGTCAACCCATGGGATGGGTCCAGAGGAGTAGGGAGTGGCCAGTGTGTAGTGGTGTGGATACATCGTGTTTCCAACTGGAGAATGGACGACTGATGTGTCAGTGACATGTTGGGGTGGGTGTTAGGGGAACTAGGATCCATGGGTATATGGGTATATATGCAAATGAAGCAGCACAGCAATAGTGTAGTGTAGTGGTTAGGGCACCTGCCTAATGAACAAGCATTCCCGGTTCGAGTCCCACTGCAGCACATATCATTTGCCATGTACTGATAGCACTCAACAGACAGAATGCCACAGATATATGTGGGACAATACCTGTGTGGTGCACAGACAAAACCTAACAGCCAATCACCCTGGTATCATATGGATAGGCCCACAGTTAAGAGCTATGCAGACAGACAACATTCCATGAAATAGTACCATGTACACAGAAACCCTGTAAGAACAGCAAGATACATTGCACACAACAATAGTACTCATGCTGTCTGTAGGTCTGGAACCTTACCCAAATGTGGGTATGGCCTATATCTGCAGGTTCTGCTGTAAGAGGTATTGCTACCTGCTGTCTGTAACACCAATGTCCACACACAGGAAGGATGTCTTCCATAATGTAAAGGTGAAGGGACAATGCCCACAGAAGGCAGCAATTTATAGTACAGGGTTGCCATGACAGTGGTTATCTGAAGTACTACACAGCAGGTTGCATGCAATTAGCTACTGGTGGACACTGGTGCAGAGGCCACAACCTGATCATGTGCAATACCAACAAAAGCATGCTGCAATCTATTCACACCAGCTCAATCACTCTACTGGAGAGACTGAGAGAGAGAGAGAAGAAGAAAAAAAAGTCAAGAAGGTTCACATAACTCAGGGTTGTGTTACAGTGGAAACAACATAACAGGTATGTGAAACAGATATGCATTTACTGACATGTAGTATATGGTAGTATATGGCATAGATTAATAGGATGTATAATGTGAAATGATGATTATGTGCCATCAATGCATGTTCCTGTAATGATGTTGTGCTCAACAACTGCACTAGACAGTAGCATTAGTCCCTGTGGGACATACCTGCCAAATGTG
>NC_056726.1:333839433-333848171 GCF_019279795.1 Protopterus annectens
ATATACTGTAGTACTGTGGCCTTCAGCTGTTGTTATACTGTAATATTGCAGCCACCCTGTAGCAATGCCACAGCTGTGGCCACTGACATGAACTCTACCCCATGTCATTGTAGGTACCTCTGGGGATACCAGCAAGGCAGCGGCTGGATGTCAGTGAGTATGGTTTAAGGTTATGCTTGGCAATTCACTGTGCATGTCATAGCTAAGGTGTAGGCCATGTACACATCTAGCACACATACCCATAATGTATTCTGTACATGTGCACTGACACAGCACACACCTCACTCATGGGAGTAACAGCCTCAAACACATGCAATACACAGTCCATCTCAGACAACTGTGGCCACACTCCAGTGCACATTGCCCAGGCACAGCTGACATCTGCCCAACATACACAGCTATGTCATACACAGAGCAGTTGAACATGCTACATATAACGACATCCCACTCCCTCTGCTAACACATGCCTCAGGGTTCTAAACCTAATCAACACATTACACAGAATATACTGGAGGGCTAGGACCCTGTCCTTGGAAATTACCACACTCTGGAAAGGACTACCCATACATGTCAGGCAATGCTACTCATTGGCCCTCATGACAGGAACACTTGCCAATTGGATGGGGAATGGGGAATACACCCTGGGTAGCATGTATGTACCACAGCCTGACAGGGGCACAGGGGAATAACATTAGTGGGTGGTGCATGGCAGGAAACCCCTGTGACTAGGCATATGTAGTCCTCAGGACCAATAGAACAGTACTCACCTATGAACCTCTGTGTACCACAGGCAACATCAGCCAGAGCCCAATCATGGTCAGTAATGGCCTTTACACTCACCATAGGTACAGTACAAGGTCTGTGTGGTTGGTCTAATGGTAATCTACCATTCATACATGCACCACTGATGATGGCTTATGTGAATACACATCAAGCAGTCACTAAACACATGTGTCCACATGTGATCCAGGAACACACAGAGGCTGTGTGCAGCAATGGAAACCCACCTGACACACAGAAACACATCCAATATGGTGTGCACACCCATGAGGTATGGTGCACAGTACATGCCAGGGTGCTAAACGGATGCACAGCAATGCTGTGGACATGGATGCAGTGGATTCCAGGGGGAGGGCCATCACCTACAGGCAAAAGCCATGCATCACAGCCATGTATAATGGTGGTAATGGGGATTGACTACAGTTGCACTGCATGCTGTTCAGCCCCACATGTCCTGCATGCTGACGTGTGTATTCACAGGTATGTGTGTGATACTGTACTGCACCATCACCTGCTATTGTGTGTGTTATGGGTTGTGGGAGCTGTCTGTAGATGTTGTCTGTTGTAGTGTATTGGCTGCCATGTATGTCGACTGCATGTCTGTATGTTTGTGTGTGTGGCCATGTCTGCACACATGTGTGTGTGTGTGTGTGTGTGTGTGTGTGTGTGTGTGTGCGCGTGTGTGTGTGTCTATTTACTGTTTAGTGGTGTTGTACAGGTCTTACAGTCTGTTCCCTGTTTTCCCCTCACAGGTGGCGAGGTGGGGCTAGGTCCCCCCCGCAGGGAATCTGATGTCACTGATACAGTTAGTGACCATAAAGATAAGGGTGTTGAGGCACAGGAAGGGGCTGCAGCTGGGCCACCAATTGACAACCCACATGTATCCACACGATCCACGTACACTGTCACACTGCCTCTACAAACCTCATCACCACTGGCCCTAGCTGAGGGACAGCCTATGGTTGGCATGGGCCAGGACAGTGTGGTATCTATGGCACATGTGTCAGGACACAGCAGCCATAGCCAGATGTCTGGAAGGGGTGTCACATAGGCAGATGTGCAGGGGTGCTCATAGGGGCACTGCTGGACATCATGCAACTGGCAGACGTGCAACCCCTATTTCAACCACAAGCATATTCCAGACTGTCATGGAGGCACAGGCATGAAAGGAATGGTACACCAGACAGGGTCTAAAAGTGCAGAGGCATCATCACACCTCTGTAACTGACAGCATCCATGACCTAGCGGGTGCCATCCGTAATTGCACCGAGGTCATGGATAGATGGTGGGGTGAGACATTTGAACTCATCCAAAATGTCATGTCCATGCATCAGGACAGGGCGGGACAGTTGCAATGGCCACGTGGACGTATGCCAACAACACCAGCAGCTGGAGGTCATCGTGGACATCCAAACAGTCACAACCGCTCCCGTAGTGGTAGTACCAGCCCCAGCACTGTGGGGGGTTGTCCACAATCCATCAGAGCAGACTATGTGCACATGGCCCTGGCCAGTCCCAGGAGGGACCTGGATCCAATGGATGTCTGTTAAACTTGGGGGACAGTACTCGGTCTGGCTCTGTACCTGATACTGCCTGTAGCACCCCTGCCAGGCACAGGTCCCGTGTCCATGGCCAGAGATGGTGAACTGCAAACCCTGCCAGGTACAGTCTGCAGCTGTCCCACAATTCTCTGTATAGGGCAGCCACATGGAGGAACTGTGTGCATGCAGACACACACACATAAATAATGCACCTAGGGCAACCACATACCTACACACATGACATCACCAGTGGCCCATAACAATACTCAGCCCCCTCACACACACACATCTCGTCAATTGTATGGCTCAGCCTGTGCCACTGCCTGACATCCGTAACATCGATGCAGGGACAGGCTAACATGGTTCTGATGCACAGGTGATGGTACAACAGTGTAGCAATGGAATGCTATGCAGCATGTTGTCAGAAGTAAAGTGAAATGCTAATATCTTGGAAGGTGTAGCTGTGCAGCTATGATGTATCCTAGCTTTAATTAACAATGTTATTGTTGTCACGAGTATTTGTTCAGATTGTGTTGTGTTTGTCCATATGCCACATGGCTGATGGGTGTAGTGGTGTCAGTAGGCCTTCTACAGTGGACACCAGTGAGTGTAGTGGGTGATACACATGCCATGGCTGAGTACAACACACAGAGCCTTTGGTTAGGATGCAGTACAGGTACAGGACTGTACACATGAGGTAAGTCCCCGTGCAGGTAACACATCTGTTGCACATGTAATCACACCAAGAAAGCATAGACACAACCACACAATGGTATATATGCGGTCTGTAATGTGGATGGTAATGAACATGCTAACAGCAGGGTGTATGTCCCTCTCCCTACTCCACTGTGATCCTCACCTAAGTAACATATGTGTGCCAATGCCGGTGGCATAGCCCTACCCTTAGGACAGTGTTAGGTGCTCAACTACTGTGAATGGTGCAGACAACAACTAACAACCTGATTAAGTACACTGTACAGTATTACAGACAGCTATGTGGGGGGATAGAATTAACAGTATCTATAATTATGGCAGTCATGTCCACAACAGCCACACCCAGTGAGTTATAGCAACCCCAGTAGTGCTGCACACCTCAACAGTGTGGAGGAGGGCATTGACACATCTATAACCTGTGAAGGACTGTATGTCCACGGGATGGCGCCTATGGTATGTTGGCATATGCCAAGCAGTCCTGGTGGAAACATATCCTGTGAATGGAGGTAGATCCCGCAACAACTACACACATTCCTACAGGCAGGATGGCGTACAAAAGCCTGCTATGATGTACATAGGCATTGTGCACCTCCTAACCCTCATCTACACCTGTCATGACTGGGTTGAGGAGGTATACAGAGTTCAGGTTGCATTCTCTACCTTTGACAAGTCCAACATTGGCCAGGTCCCATGTGTTGAGATAACCAGTGACATTAGCCATGGGTTCAGACCATGGTCATCTGGCTACCAGGTGGCAGTTCCCAGCTGACATGGTGGGTTTGTGGATGTCCTTGCCAACATTGGTGAAACCATTGTCAGGTGGGTGTAGGGCTGTTGGATTGTATGAGGGATCCCAGCTACTTACTGCACCTGCCCAGGGGGTTTCCCCAACCATGACATGTCACTTGACTGTACTGCATGATATGTTAGTAATGCCAGCCTTACATCCTAAAGGTGGGATGGAGTACTGTTAATGTGTACTGCTCTTGTCGTGTAGAGCCCTGCTTATGGGATCTGCTAAGGTTGGTATTGTATTGCAGGCTAGACGTATTTGGCTGGGGGGGGGGATACCTATCCATGCCAGATGTATGTTGTTTGGGTCTCTCAAACTCATCAATGGTGCATGTGGACATATATATTGTGGTTATGTTCCCAGTTCTATCTACAGATGTATGTCCATATATGCCTATATATATATATATATATATATGTTCATCTTTGATAGGGGGACAATCATTCCTTTGGACGGCCCTTTCTGCAAACAGAAAGGACTAACCTGTCATTTCTTGCTGCACCACATTGAAGAGAACTTCAGTTCTACAGGCACCTTCGGTGACACTCGAACTGCAAGTTGGAATACATATTGTACTGGTGGGGTGCATGACTCCCTGCACCCCACCTCTGGTTGGCTGGGCCCCCCACAACCACCCTACTGTGATATACAAACCCCTAATGTGCACTACAGTGGGGAAAGGCAATTATTCCCCATCTTCACTATAGTGGCATTAGCAACCAAATTGCCTAATCTGCAATGAGTGAATGCATACTGACATTCAAACATTGCACATTCTATGCATGTACTCCAGGATTTTGCAGTGTTGGGAACATACTATAGGCCTACCAGCCTCTGGACACATGGACTTCTCCCTTTGAAAGGTGAGCCATATATATGCTAACATATATGCATTCCTAGTGCTGTCTATCTGTGGATATGTGGATATATACAGATATATTGTTGGCTCTATGCGTATCTATGTATATCTCTATGTATTGGCTTGTGTGTGTGTGTGTGTGTGTGTGTGTGTGTGTATATATATATATATATATATATATATATATATATATATATATATATATATATATTTTTTTTTTCTTCTTTTATTTTTATTTTACATTTGTTGACCGGGCTAGTCTAACTGGATATATGTCCATTTTCATTAGAGGCCCGGGGAGAAAAGCTCCAAGCATCGGCAGTGGCAAAGCATACAATATATACCAGTAGTAAAATGAGTTACAGTACATTGTTTAAATTGTAGGTAAGATAAACTTGTACAGAGTTCTTTAGTAGGTTTAAGCCAAGATCAAATACAGAGAACAAACAAATAACATTTGAGAGAGAAAAAATATCTGGAGATTCCCAATTTTTTTTTTTTTTTTAGTACTAGGAAGGAAACTTTATTACAGGTAGGCAACATAGAACAGTGGAGTAGAGAAGTATTGGGAGAGCAAAAAGGGGAAATGAGATATCAGTCACGGTTAGAGCAGGGACAAAGCCAGTGAGTTTTAAGATATTCTTTAAGATGTTTTTTCAAAAGCAGTGTGGAAGCAAGGGTAGAAAGATCACTAGGAAGCTGGTTCCAGGTTTTTCCCACTGTGTTGGTGAAAAGTGAGTCCCCAGCTTTGTTGTTGGATTTAACAGTGGAAACTAGAAGCTTATTAGCTGAGCCGAGCCGAGTAAGCAAGATTTTTATAGGGGGTAATCAGATTAGTGAGGGTTGGTGTATTCTTAGGGTGGTAAAGGATCTTTTGGGTGATAAGAAGTTGTTGACAAAGTAGTTGGTTCTGCAGTTCTAACCATCCCAGTTGTTTGAGGTTGTGACAGTGGTGAATTCTAAAAGGGGTGCCAGTGGCAAATCTGGCTATGTTATTGTAACTGGTTGAAAGTTTGGTAAGGTTGTTTTTAGATAGATTGGTATATATATTGCAGAAGCATAGAACAGGGTAGAGATCAGGTGGGTCTGGGCAATAGTGGTTCTGGCTATAGGGGTAAGGAAGGATGAGTTGTAGTGTCCGGGGATATGTTAGTTCCATTGTTAGAGGTTACTGTGAAGTGAAGTTGTGATGACTTTTGAGTAGGAGCAAACAGCAATAATTTTGTTTTTTGGGGGTTCAGAAGGAGGCAGTGTTGCATGAATCAATTTTCAACAGTGTCTGTGTGAGGGTCTGGAGTGAGGTTATGGACTTGGCTGAACATATTAAAGTAGAGTCATCTGCATATTGTATGCAGGTTGCTTGAGGAATTTTGGCATGTAGATTATTAATAAATATTGAAAAGAGAAGCGGGCCTACAATAGAGCCTTGTGGTACACCAATGTTCACTTGGAGGGGTGTAGAAAGATTTTTATCCCAAAGCACTGCTTGCAGTCTGTTTTCTAAACAAGATTTAAACCAGCGTAATGCTTTTGGGTCAAGTGATTGGGCTTTTAGTACATCAATAAGCATGTGATGGTTAACTATATCAAAGGCTGTTGAAAGGTCAATAAATAGTGCAGAGGAAAGAGAGTTATTGTTATGATTTCTGTTTATACAGTCAGAAAAGGATAGCAGGGCAGTTGTTGTGCTATGAAAAGGTCTAAAGCCATGCTGGCAGTTGGCAAGTAAATTATTATGGACAAGGTGGTCAAGTAGTTGTCTGTGGATGCATTTTTCCATTATTTTAGCTATTGGAGAGAGTAAGACAATTGGCCGAAAGTTGGAAAGCTCAGTAGATGTCCCACCTTTATGTAGAGGGATGATATGGAAGACTTTCCATATGGAAGGGATTGTGTTTTCTAAAACTGTTCTATTTATAAGGATGGAAATGGGATAGGCAATGGCTTTAGCTGCAATTTGCAGGTATTCAGCTGGAAGACAGTCTGCAGAAGGACTGCACGGTTTGAGTTTTTGAAGGAGGTTGCAAATGAGGGATGTAGGTACAGGTTGTATATGAAAGGTCAGATATATACACATGTGACTACACATACACACACAGATATATGTACAGGTAGATACGTATGTAGGAGGTGCACACAATCTGAAACAGCCAGTATGCCTGCAGTTAACACCTGAACAACTGGACACTGTATGGGTTAAACATACATATGTCAATCATTGCCTGCAACATTTACCCATAGAAAGGGCATAGTACAGACACCACACACAGGTTTGCAGAAATGGGACTCCTTTAATTGTGCACCATAATGGTCCTATATACCATATCATGTAGCTGTTCCAATACTGACAACCATATAAATGGAGTACTGCAACTGTGAAACAGTTACACTTATACAGTAGTTTGGAAAGGTTCACAACTGTTGCAGTCCAAGCCAAGCCCTTCAGAATGTACAATAGTGCCAACAGACTGGGCCACAGGGTACCACACAATCAACAGTATGTACTGGAGGTGTGTAGTGCAGCAGCCTCTAACTACACTCTGTACAATCTCTGTAGGAGGTAAAGACGTTTTGTGATCCAATGGGTTGTACCCGAAACATATCAAGGCATAACGCACAGAACAGTCTGTATTGCAGGGGGCAGTAGGCTTGCAGTACCCGAAGTCATGCTAGTAGTTGCAATATAGGTGGAGTATATGGTACTGTACATCCACATACCTTGTGGCAGCTCACCCCTGACACCCTCACATTTGTAACAGCCTAGGTCATTTATGGTGCTCCCCACCTGGACTCAATAATACAAGACCATATACCACTGTTACAAACACTGGCCTCTGCAGTGCATAAGGGTGCACATGTGTTGTGTAGGTGATGCCCACACATATATGGCCCCAGCCTGAGTGTATGTGCGGGGGATTCAACAGCAGTGTACTAATGGCTGCAATAGCAGTGTGATATACTCACAGCCCACTACAGCAGAACCCCGACAGCATGACAAATGTGCAGGGCTTGGTATGTAAATGGGGGACAGAGGCTGGAACACAGGCATATATGTGGAACACTGTTGCCATTCACTAAGCAAGGTGCTGGTGTTACAGGATAGTCTGCAACATACCCTTAGTCAGGAAATTGAGGTTAGATAAAGACATGGATGTAGCCATGTACCAGTAGCACACAACACACACACTGCCAGTGTCATATCTGACACAGGGCTTGTGTGGTGGACAGACATCACATGATATGCATACCTCTGCCCAGCAAGAGGTAGGCCCACAGTAGTGACCTATGCAGACAGACTGCATTCCAAGGTACACTAGTATGTACACACACACCCTGTAACACCAGTACTATGCAAAGCATTACACAACTCTACCCACAGTCTGTCTGTACTTCCTGAACCTCCTACAAATGTGTCCGCTCTGAGTGTGTATGTGCTCCTGTGAGAGGTATTGCTACCTGCTGCCTGTATCACTGATGCCCACACACAGGACGGATGTCCATCACACAGGAAATGTGAAGGGACCACGGCCACATGCTGTAGGCATTTATAGTGGGTGCTTGCCATGACAGTAGTAATTCAATGTAGTACATGTGTCATTATATATACATGGCTATCTGGACTGGTATGTGTACATATATTTCCACCATATGTCCTGGACATGGAGTGTAGCCATACCCCAGCCCCTGCAGGCACAATGTCGTAGTGCAAGTGGATGTCAGGTATGTATAGCAGGTATATTACTAGCCTGTTGCTACTGTCATTGGGATTGTCTTCACAGACATGGTGTTTGTGGATGCTGACATCTGCTTATAACATGTGTGCCACTGGCTACTGACAGACATCCTATGGACATCATTGTAAAGTACCGCTGCTAGCATGTAATGCCCCTGTGGAGTGCATCAGAGATACTGGCCACTTTATATGGAACTTTGGACACACCCTGTACAGTCCAGAGGTATGCACATATTCCCTTAGTGCACCACATGTGTACCAGGCCTGACAATATGGATGAAGACAGCCATGTAGATGGGTATAACACATAATGACTGG
>NC_056726.1:333848671-333872342 GCF_019279795.1 Protopterus annectens
CTAAATGTTTGATGTAGCTAAAGAAGGCTTTGTGGTTATCTTTAGATTCCTTGGCAATTTTTCATTAGAAACTGGACATGGATTATTTTATGAGTGATCGTAGTTTCTTGCTAATAATGATCAGTGATGCCTTTCCTTTTTGGAATTTTGCTCTATCATGTGTTAGTTTCCTCCTTCTGTTATATAGCTTATTTATGGGCAAGGACCACCAGATTGGTTTCTTCTTTTTGGAGGAGTGAGTCTTGGTTTTAATTGGGATGGCTCAATCCATGCATCCCTGTAGATGCTCATAGAATGCACTTGTAAAGGATTTTGCAGATTGGATAGAATTATCCTGTAGCAAGGGGGCTTTGAAACTTTCCACTTCGGTCTTGAGAAGTGTGAAGTTTGCTTTTGAAAAGTTTTTCACAGTGGTTTTGTTGACTGGGGGGGGTGTGTGGATGTCCAGTGTGATTACTTCCTGATCTGATATTACCAGTGAGGGGTTTACCTCTGATGTGGAACACTGATCCCCCATGCTGGTGATGATCAGGTCCAGTATGTTGTCACACCTAGTGGGCATGGTGACCAGCTGTTCCAGGCTGTTTAAGTTTATAAACACTAGGAAGCATTGGGCAAAGGACTTTGTACTCGAGTAATTCTCCCAGTCAGTGTTTGGGTAGTTGAAATCTTCTCATATCATGGTGTTTGGTAGGACCTTTATATTTCCCAGTGTTCTCAGCAATACTGAGTGAGGGTCCTGAGACAAGGTATGTGATCTGTAGCAGGCTACAATCTGATAAGCAGCTTTGCCCAATGTTAGTTGCACTTGCATGGTCTCCAAGGCCTCGTGCTGTGCCACTAACCTGGAGGTGTGGGTACCCTTTATGAAAATGGATACACCCCCTCCTTTTGTATTTCAGTCTGGGTTTTGGGGCCGACACTCGAGAGGATTGGGATTTCTTTAAGTGGAGCATGTCCAACAGCTCTGAGTTTGACATAGTATTGTATGTTAGGCAGAGATCACCTCTGAGTAGGCGATATGCGACAGAGTAAAGCTGTAGTGTTTTGAGACGGTCTGTGTATGGCATGTATTTGAGGCCACTAATCCTTTCTGTGAGGTATTTCTGCAAGCTTTCCAGTTGTAGATGTCTTGTGAGGTACATAGCAAAAGGGGTATTGTACTCTATAATGGATCTAATGAGTGATGAGTAGAGGGGAACAATGACCTCTTTTATTCTGCATGAGACACCTTTTGTGATGAGGTGTGCCATGTAGAAGGATTTCCTGACTACTGTGGTGATGTGATTATCAAAGGAGAGTTTACTGTCCACCTGTGTCCCAAGGTCTCTTATCACACTTTCAGTGTTAAGTATACTACCACCTATGTTGTAGTTCATGGGTACATTGTTTTTACCAAAGGGGATGACAATGCACTTTTTGGCATTGAGCTTGAGGCTATGGCTTTGACACCAGGCAGCTGTCTCAGTGAGGCCCTTTTGTAGGATGTCCACATAGTTAGTAGTCTCGATTATGGCTCCTAGTTTGCAGTCATCTGGGAACTTCATTAGCCAGAGACCTTCCATGTTAACCTGTACTTCAGGGAAGTAGATACCAAACAGGACAGGACCCAAGACTGAACCATGTGGTACTCCACTTGTCACTGGTCTGAAATTGGACTTGGAGTCTGCTACTTTCACAGTGTGGGTTGCGTCAGTGAGCCAGTTGGCAACCCATCTTGTGACATAGGGATTTATACCTAGTTTAGTGGGTTTATCATAATTCCAGAGTGGGGGATGGTATCAAAAGCTGTGGCAAGATCTAGACAGGCTGTGTGAAGCACCTTACCCTTGTTTACGGCTTTGGTGACTGCTTCAAAGAAGTTTATCAGGTTTAGGAGACATGATCTGCCTTTTACAAACCCAAAATGGTTGTGGTCCAGAGTTTGGAGATTACCAATGTCTTTGTTTATAAGTTCCATGATGATACATTCCATGGCCTTGTAGACCAGGCTCATCAGGCTAATGGAGCGCTAGTTCCCTTGGTCCGTGGTGCCTCCCCCCTTGTGTAGTGGGATAACCGTCACTGTCCGCTATTCAGCAGGCACAAAGCCTGAGGTGAGGCTATGATTGAACATGGTACATAGGTCTGGTGCCAGTTCGTTCTGTAGTTTGTGTAGAACGCAGCCTGGGATGTAATCTGGTCCCATGGATGCTGTGTTCCTGGCTTTGGAGAGTGGTTTTTACCTGTGCAGCCATGATGACAGCAACTTTGCATTCTTCCAGTATAGATATGTGATCTCTCATGCATGAGAGGGGGGGTAAAGTTAGCACTGATCCTATCTGCTAGGCTGTTGGCAATATCAGTTGGGTCTGTATATTTAGTGCCATAGTGCTGTAACTCAGAGCAGATCTGAGTGTTGCCATTGAGATTCTTGCATAGCTATAGAATGCTTTACGGTTGTCTTTAGAATCAGTGTTGACTTTGTTTTCGTAACTAACTTTGGAGGATTTTATCAGGGATCGCAGCTTCTTCCTGAAGCTGACCAGGGAGCTCCTCCACTCATGGGATTTTACCCTCTTTTGCAACAGTTCTTCCTTCTGTTGAGCAGTTTGTTTATAGCAGGGGACCACCAGATTGGCTTCCTTTTCTTGGAGGATAGCGTCTTGGTTCTGTTTGAGATAGCATGATGCATACACTCATGTAAGTGCTTATAAAGTGCAATTGTGAAGGATTCAGTAGTTGTAACAGTATTGTCCATCTGCATGGGTGCCCTGAAGTTCAGCACTTCTATCTTATGAAGCATAAAGTTGGCTTTGGAGACATTTTTTAACATGGTTTCCTTAATGGGGGTGGGTCCAGAATGTGGATATGTACGGTAATTAGCTTATGGTCAGATCGGACCAATGAGGCGTTAGCTTCAGGTGTGGAACACCAGTCACTCAGGACAAACCAAACTCCATAACCAACACAAATAACCCACAAAGTTAGCTAAATGCTACTCATTGCCAGAAGTCTCAGCCTCCAGATGCACACACTCGAGGCACATCTCAGTATGGAGAATATTGATATATGTGCAGTAACAGAAACCTAGTTCAAGGCTCCAGAGAGCACACCAGCACTACCAGGATACTACTCATTCCATACCTTCCAGCATCAGGACCTGGATCATAGCACTTAGGGTGGGGATGTATCCATATTCATCAAGGATACCTATACCTCTCTCTACATGCTCTGTACAGGATATGTACGCATAGAATGTTGCACAGCAACATTCTTCACACTCCACAGGGGTGGGGCCACAAAAAACCCTTGGCATTCATTCTGTATGAGCCTGATGAGTCTGATCTTTAACGACTGACAAACTTGATGAAAGTAAACCAAACTTTAAGGCAATGGAACCAATCGTAATGGAGGTGAACAATAAAGAGATTCTGAACCTTCACACAGTTGAGCACACCCAGTTTAGCTTCATCATAGGCAGATCACGCCTCCTGAACTGGGTGGATTTATTTGAGACCATTACCCAGGCTACAAATGATTGAAATGAGCTCAACACAGCCTACCTATACCTCACTACAGCCTTTGACACTAATTCCCCAGTCAGGTATCGTAAATGAACTCACCAACCTGGGCATGAATCCATACATCACAAGATGGATTGCAAACTGGCTCACAGATAGATTCCACAAATTAAGAGTTGCTGGTTACATGTCAGACTCTACATCGGTAACAACTGGTGGCCCCCAGGGTTCAGTCCTGGGGTCCCTCCTGTTTGGTATAGACTTCTCAAATGTACATGCCAACACAGGAGGGTTGTGGTTGACTAAGTTGCTGGGAACTGTAAAGTGTTTGCCATAATAGATTCCCTGGATGACACAAATATTCTCCAGAAGGGACTCTATGAGACAGATGTGTGGTGTCAGAATCATAGCCTCAAGCTCAATGTGGAGGACTGCATAGTGATCCCCTTTGGTGAAAACAAAGTACACACAAACTACCACATAAGTGTTACTCCCTTAAAACTGACAAGGTAATAAGGGATCTGGGGACACAAGTAGATAGTCATCTTTCCTTTGACAACCATGTTGCCAAAGTGATTGGGAAATCCTATGTGGCCCACCTAATCAACAAAGGGTTTGTGTCAGGATCCGAAGAGGTAGTGGTGGCCCTCTACTCTTAAGTCATTAGACCCATCATTGAGTACAATGCACCATTTTGGATGTACTCGACTATGCATATCCAGCAGCTGTAGAGACCACAGAGGTACCTCAACAAGAGGATTACTGGCCTCAAACAGTTGTGTTATGCAACACAACTGGTAAAACTAAATCTGTTCTTTGTTGCATCACTACTCAGAGGCACACTCTGCCTAACATACAGAGCCATGTCCAACACATAACTGCTGAGCATGCTCCATCTACAGATAACAAAATTGAGTCACCCTACACACACCAGGGATATGAACCTCATGACAACAATGAATACAACATGCTGATAGGATAAAGTACCATCCCAGACACTTGCCTTACTGTGGAACAGATTCCCAATGTACATCAGACAGAGCCCCTCGCTGACACTCTTCAATAGGATCCTTGATGAGTGGATGGGAAACAGACAATTCACGCCAGCCATCACATCAGCAGCCTCATTAGAAAGGCGCTTAGGGTACTAACTATTAGAACGAGGGCTTGGTAGACTACCCAAAGGGGTGGTGAAAGCTGCACAACTTGCCTAGGCTAACATATGCCTTATTGAAGATAGGTTCATAGGTATGTAGTTGACTATGTGAGAGGTACATATCTACAGATAGTAGATGTGTACTTCATTGTACCGTCATGTTGTACAGCAGGCACATGGACCACATACACTGTAATGCTTACAGATACTGGTGGCTGTTATGTACACTGGGTGAGATGTGCACCTCATGTCTTTTGTGCCATTGGGATGTGTGCTGGGTGGGACAGTCCTGGATGGCTCCCTGTCATGGTCACCCTCTTACACACATCTTTCCCCATCCATCTTTGGCTTATTATACTGTGTTCCCCCTACATATATATATAGGTACATAGGTAGGTAATAGGCTATCTGCCTGAAGGCATATATTAGTATGGCCAGAGTGTGAAGCTATCATCATCCATGGAGTTAGTTCCCTAGGCCTCTGTGTAGTAGAGCTGATGAAGTGATCCATGGTGTGACAGTTCACTTTCACATACACTCATCAAGGCTCCTCTGGAAGAGTGTCAGTGAGGGACTCAGCTTAATGTAGGTTGTGAGGGAGCCTGTTCCAAAGAAAGGGAAGTCTGTGAGTTATTAATGTATCCCTCCAACATGTTCTATTTATTGTTGTGATGATGATATCCCTAGAGCATGAAGTACAGTGAGCTTGGGGTTACTTCAGATAGCACATGTGCATCCGTTCTGCATTGGACATGGACCTATCTGTTGGGCAGAGATCACCTGAGTAGACAGTATGCAACAGAGTACAGACTTGAGTTAAATTCAGTCTTGTTGCATGGGGCAACTGTTTGAGGCCAGTAATGCT
Organism: Protopterus annectens; assembly: GCF_019279795.1. Lineage (NCBI taxonomy): Eukaryota > Metazoa > Chordata > Ceratodontiformes > Protopteridae > Protopterus > Protopterus annectens. The sequence goes on from NC_056726.1 coordinate 333,854,196, forward strand.
TTTGTTGAGGTATGTCAGTGGTCTTTCCAGCTGCTGAAGGTGCCTAGTCAGATTCATCGCAAGTGTGTTGTGGTACTCAATGATGGGTCTGATGACTGATGAGTAGAGGGAACCTCCTTTAACCTACATGCAAAGACCTTGGCAGTTTGTAGGAACATATAGCATGATTTTCTAACCACTTTGTGAATGTGTTTCTGGAAGTAGTGATGACTATCCACATGTGTCCATAGATCCCTTATTATTACCTCCATATTTAGGGTGTTGGCACCTATGTGGTATTTGTATGACTGTAGCTCGAGCCCATAAGTTTGACACCACATCTGTCTGACTGAGACCCTTTTAAGGATGTCTCTGTTGTCCCAAACATCAATTATGACAACCTTTTTGCAGTCATCCACAAACCTTGCTAAACATAGCCCTCGTGTTTGACTGTATTTCTGAAAAGTATACACCAGACAGGAGGGGTCCCAGGACTGAGCCATGGGGGACAGCAGTTATTACCAGCTTGAACAGGAGACCACAATTCTTACCTTGTGGGATCTATCTGTGCCCCAGTTGGCAATCCATCAGATGACATACGTGTTCATGCACAGGTTGTTGATTTTGTGGATACGACATGTGTGTGGGATGTTGGAAAAGGGATTTTCAAGGTCTCTGTAGGCTGTGTGCAGCTCATTTCATTGATGCATGTCCTGGGTGACTGCCTTGAAAACTGACTAGCAGGTTTAGGAACCATGATCTGCCCCTGATCAAACCAAAATAGGTAAGGTTGGGTGTTTGTAGGTTCTCAATAGCTCTGTTTATGAGTTCCATAATGATGGACTCATTGGCCTTGCAGATCAGGCTTATTAGGCTTATTAGACAATAGTTCCCATGGTCTGTTGTGCACCAACACACGTGGAGTGTGCCAAACGTTGCTGTAACCCATTCAACAGTTTCATAGCCTGTACAGATGGTGAGTCTCAACAGACTGTTCAGGTGCAGTCTGTTTGTTTTGGAGTTCACATATGACACAGCCAGGGAAACCATGTCATCCCATACCCGCCGTGTTTTTAGGTTTGGAAAGAGCTGTTTAACCATTGTATATGTGATTTCTGGGTTTTAACAATCTTCAGGTATGATAATGGACCCTTTTGTCAGTGAGAAGGGGGTAAATATGTATGAACCTGTCTGACAAGATGTTAGCAATGCCAGTCATGTACATGTATTCATTTACAGTTTGCACTGACTCAGAACATATATGAGTTTACATTGATATTTATGACATAGCGAAAGAAAGCTTCATGGTTCTCTATGGACTCTTTGACCATGGCTTGGATAATGTTAGGAGTGCTCATTGTTTCTTGATGATACTGATTGGAGAATTAATGATCTTCTTTGGCTTTTCACTTTCTTTGAACAACTTAAGTACTTGGAGTACATAGTTTGATTATGACAGTTGTCCAATATATTATATGGGTCTGTTTTCATATCAGTGTGTGCACAAGGCAAGATTGGTGAATAGTGACAAGTATCTGGAGTAAGAACTGTAAGTGCCAGATATGTGTGGCCCACTGCTGTACTCAGACATGGCCTAAGTGTGCGAGCATTCACAGTATGACCTTTCAGTATGTTGCTGACTGAAATTTGCTAAATTTGTTTGTGTGTGAGCATGCCCAGAATGAGCATATATACTATATGTGTGTGAAAATCAAGTTGGTTTTTACTTCAGGGCTCACCTTTGTGTTGTACATCGACAGGAAGAAGTGTGCCTGCAGGGCTTCCATGAGTCATTCTACATACATTGGGGACAGCTATTATTTGTACATTTCAACCCAAGGGGCACACCTGATTATTACTGTGGGTGTACATATGATGAAGGGTTCACCTGACACTTATACACATTTGCTAGGCCTGCACTGTTATGTCAGGTACTCCATTTCAGTCTGTACTGTTGCCTATCATACTGGCTTGAGGCATACCACTGTACTATAGACCTTAGCTTCCAATTACATGCATATTAGTTTGTGACTTCATAGCCTACCCAACCCACATCACACTGCCTGGCCTGCTGTTATCTGTCTGCATAGGCCTGGGGGGGGGTTACTCATATGCCTCTTCAGAGGGCATGATACAGCATTTGTTTGTGTTTGCGTTTGTCTACATTTGTCCTGCTGGCTGTGACTGTTAGGTATGTGACCCCCCCCAACTGGTATGTGTGAGTGAGTTAAGTTGTGTCTGTGCCAGTGAAATGCTGTCATGGCTTAATGGTTCAGTACTATGACTATAGTGCACAGTATCCTGAGTTCGAGCCCTATCACTGCTTTTTATTTTACTGTTGGGCAGACTAGACTACTTAAGGAACAGTAAAGCAGATGTGAGCATGTTTACCTGACTTTGCTCAACTTTGCTCGACTTTGCCCGATTTTGCCCGACTTTGCCCAACATTGCTCAACGTTGCCCGACATTGCCCAACGTTGCACTGGTTAGCACGATGCACAGCTATGCACAATTGTATTTAAATATGCTTAATACTGGTAAAATGTGCTTAGCAGTGCTTTATATTGCTTACAATAGGGCACTCATGTCTGAGGTGGTGCTGCAGGGCTGCCTATGTCGGATGCACATAGTACACTTCCTATACATGTTTGAAAACAGGTATTGTCAAGTTAGGCATCCCTTTTACTGTATGTGTGAGTCAGAGTCATTTCCAGGGTTCCTACTGAGTCAGTGTATATGCTATGCGTTGTCTCTTTGCCAAGGCCAGGGCATACTAGGGCAGGCTCAGGTTGTTCCTCCTTCGAGTCACGCTGTGCCTGTGCAGGCCTTAGCAATGGTGGGGGACTGTTTGGCCCTGCCCCATGCTGTTCCTGCTGCAGCTGTTTTTGCAGGATCATATTGTGTAGTGTGGCACATACCATGACAATTTGGGAACATGTAGTTGGTGAGTACTGCAAGGCTCCACCAGATGTGTCCAGGCACCAGAACCATGACTTGAGCATCCCAAACACACGCTCAATAATGTTTCTTGTTTGTGTGTGTGCCTCATTATGGAGTTCTTGTTCGGGTGTGTGTGCATTTCTGATGGGTGTCATCAGCCACGGCTCCAGTGCTTATCCAGCATCCCCCACTAGGTGACCGTCAGGGATGTCCCCATTGGCAAATCTCTGGTACAGCTGCATCAGATGCCAGATGTGGGAATCGTGATAGCTTCCAGGGCAGCCAGCACACACATTCATTATTATGCCCTGGGCATTGCACATGACCTGGCAGTTGATGGAGAGGAAGCCCTTGCGGTTCATGTAGACCCTACCCCGCTGACCAGGTGGTGCTTTGATGTGTATGTGCATGCAGTCTATTGCACCCACTACCTCAGAGTATTCTGCTATTTGGTGGAAAAGACGCATATTGCTGGCCAGTGCCTCACGGGAATTGGGGAAATATACGTCCTCATCGACATGTGCTGACATGGCATCCAGGAACCGGTGCAGTACCCTGGATGCTGATGCCTGTGAAATCCCCATCATATCACCAGTTGGTCTCTGGAAGGTACCTGTAGCTAGTATTCTTAGGTCAACACATACCTTGGTATCCACTGGGATGGGTTCCCCTCTCTTGGTTCTGTGTGTGAGGCGTGGCTGGCACAGCTCAACAATTAGCTGCAGGAGGTCTCTGTCCACCCTATAGTGACCACTATCTCCAGCTCATGTAGCCCCTGGTAGGTTACCCTGGATCTGTACACTCTTTTCTGTCTCCTCACTGTAGGTTGCTCAGCAGCATTCACAACATCACCACCCTCAGCACCTTGTACATGTTGGTTTATGATAGCAAGAGCAGCCCCTAACATTTTGTCTGACTTTAAAGTTTTTAAGCTGTCCCTCTTTGTATACTGCAGTGTTGCAGAGTTCTTGGGAAAAAACAGGGAAGAATGCTGTTTGCAGAGTTAAAAGTGCTGGGCTGGGCTGGCCTCGTCTTCTGCCTGTGTAATTGGCTGATTCTGATATATTTCACCTGGCAGCTTTACTAGTTCTCCTTGGTTAACTTCCTACTACTTCTTTTCCTTCCTTTTTCCTTTCTGTTTCCACCCAGGACAGCGCCGCACAAACGAGCGCATACACACGCACATGCTATGTGCACATTTGCAAGAAATTTTAGATATATTCACGGCGTATGCCTTTGGTTTCTGGTTTTCAAAAACGACAACTGTAGACACACCTCTTGCAATTCTGAGCAACTCAGGGCAAACACAAGACATTGTGCTCCAATAAGCATACAGCCTTTCTGATACACCCCCTCATGATGTCACCTACCTTCTATTCTACTACTCACCTACTCCTACACTTAGATTCTTGGGACATGGCTCACATGCTGGGGAAAATTGGGATTCACTATCCTTATCTTCATTTGCATAGTATTGCCTACTAATGCTTGGTTACATCTCTCACACTGAGCTTCCCCCCCTTAGCAACCACTACTCAGTGGCCATGTTGTCTTCAGCCTGCCATTCACCTGCATGGCAGGATAAGCTTTTTAGTGAAAATGACTATTTTTTAATTATTTTCTTGTTTTTTAAGTGCCGCACGTTTGCGCTGCGCTGCGCTATGCTTAAACATCGGAGATCGGGGAAAAAATTAGATTTTAATCATTTTAAACATTTAAAAATTCCAATGGCCTTATATTTGGCCATTGGCATGCTTCCTCAACTGGATGCATCCTTTATTTGGAGCTGTCATAACTCCATTTTGCTATTTGTAGAATGGTACTCCATTACCAACGGAGTACATTTCTGCAGATAACACTACTTTTCCATGGACAGGTTAGTGTTTCCTGGATTGCAAATTTACCTCATTTGCATAGCTTTCAGCAGCAAATGAGGTAATTTGCATACCATGACACTGTCCATGCAAGACTAGCTTTAGAAACTGTCATACACGCCCCTGCTGGCTGTTGCTGGATCGCTCGGCAGACATGTTGGCTGTCTGACGTCTTACTCTACTACTCCGTGCAAGCTTTCGTAAATCTGGCCCATTGTTTTAGCAATTTCTTGGTTTATAAGAGCCATATTTAAAAACTGACACTGATTTTGGGTCTTTGTCCCCCCATTATTTTTAGCTTTGTCCAGATTTCTTGCACTTACAGGTTGACATGTATGTTATGATTACATAAATAATGGGACAGAATATTTAATTAAACTCTACTTTTGTAAATATTAACAGTGATTAAATTTTAAAATGTCTGTTCTTAATGAATGTGAAAAGATGGCTGTTAAATAATCGTTAAATATTAACAAAATGAAGTTTAATGAAAGACTCAGTTCAAATTACTTCTGAGGTTTCATATTTTCCACATGTTCACCTTCATGGCCAAGTGTCCATATTACAAAAAGCCACATTCCAGAGCCTAACATGTTTAATAATGCTTAATATTAGACCTAGACCAAGGACGATAATGACAAAGATGATGAGTGTAATACAGGAATGACAATAATATACCTTAGAAAACAGGCATAAAGAAAAATAAAAACTTGACTAACGTTTTCTTCTGTACAACCTCAAACCACTTTTGTGAAAATGTAACAGCAATATAAAAATGAAATCACCTCATACTTCATTACAGATATCTAAGCATCTCTAAATGAAATACTAATTAATATAAAACAAAGCTGACACAAATACAGTTTCCATACACACAAAAAGCATGGGGGTATATCTGACCACTCAGACTATGCAAAATCTATAGAAAGCTATGCCAAATGGCAAAGAAAAGAAAGCGTAAACTGAAACATGTAGTCGTAAAGCAAAATGTCAAGTTATAAAATCACAGTGTTAAACTTTGCAAACTGACTTCCTTCAGCACACAGACTACCATAGGAACGACAAGCACCACACAACAGCAATCAAAATATGTTTCCAAATCCAGCATCAGAAAACATACAAAACAAGATAAAATAATGTAAATACAGAATAAGCCATCAGCTTCCACAATGAAATAAAAAAATAAACTTCTGACTAACTCATGAGGAAAAAAAACTCAAATCATTTTGATAAACATATCCACAAAAATAGGTAGGTAGATAGAAAGAGAGATGGACATAGATGGACAGATAAGTAAATGCATAAACTACATGACTAGCATGGTAGCTATTTCTCAGAGATTCTCAATCCAGATGCCAGAAATTAGAGGGAAAAAAAAATCAATGATGCCACCTTCTGGACATTAAAAATATCACAAGCGCAGCAAGCATACAAGAGTAAAACATAAATCTAAATAGCACCGAGTAAAAAACATAAATCTAAATAGCACCGAGTGCACTAACAGCACTTTGTAATACAGCATTCAGTCATAAAAATAATAACTCTTTTGCATACACATACATACATATACATATATGTGTATGGATATATATATATATATATATATATATATATATATATATATATATATATATATATCTATCTATATATAGATATAGATATCTATCTATGCATACGGGTCTACTTTACATCACCTAAAACCCATTTGACTGACTTTCATTTCACCGAGACCAAATCACCCAATTTTCAAAATACTGAAAACTCATTTGACTGAATCTCATTTCACTGAATTGTAAGCCATAGATATGATGTGGGTTTCCATTTACCTGTGACTTGCTTGTGATAAAAAGAATTACTGTAACTTAACAGTGCTGACTGTCACAATACCAATAGTCATGAAGAAAGTAGTGTTGTAGTGTTTTTAAATGTGGGTATGTCTCTTTACATTTTTATGTATCTAAAGTAATATGGTAGATGTTTTCTGTGTCCCCAGCAGTGGCAGCATGTAGAGTACTTTAAGGCAAGTAAAATGTATATGCCCTTTTCCCCACTATAGTGTGATCTTGGGGTTAGTATATATAGTTATGGGGTGTGGGGGTTCAGCCCCTCACGTTGAGGGATGTGGGGGCATATCCCCCATTTAGTTTGGTTTTATGTTGTTCTGTTGCTGTTAAAAGGGTAAGTAAGTAGTTTTTAAGTTCTGGAAAGAGGTAGTTATTAGTGTTGTGAGTATGTTTGTCTATGGTTTAACATTTAGTCTTTGGAAATTTAGCACTGCAAGCTTTCAGTGAAATGAGATTCAGTCAAATGAGTTTTCAGTATTTTTACAAAGTAGATGAGGTGGTCTCTGTGAAATGAAAGTCAGTGAAGTGGGTTGGGTTTTAGGTGATGTGAAGTAGACCTATATATATATATATATATATATATATATATATATATATATATATATATATATATGTATATAGAGAGAGAGACCCACACACACACACACACACACACACACACACACACACACACACACACACACACACACACACACACACACACACACACACACACACACACACACACACACACACATATATATATAAATAAAAACTTCTTAGGTGAAACAAGGAAGTAAGCCAGTGTTGAGTGCTTTCGTTCTTTATTTGTGTGAAAAACTTCATCAGAAAAAAAAAACAAATAAAAAAATAGTGTGAAAGTCAAATAAACAGAATACCTAGCACACTCACAGCAGCCAATAGCAAAAAGGAATTCCTAAGGTCAAAAAACAATTACTGTAAACAAACAGATTAGGGTGATGAGACCAGATAAAGGTGGGGGTATGGTGATCGTAGACCACATCACATATGTGACTAAAATGGAAAATATTTTAGGGGATGAGAAGAAATACAATAGAGTATCACTTAATGAAATTAAAACAGCTTATTCCAAAATTTGATTTTGCATTGTGAGTTACTCCATGATGGTTTAATTGACCAACCCACCTTTAATTTTCTTGTTATAACGAAACCATTGATTCTAATATTTTTGGGTTAAAGTGCATAAAAATATTAGTGATCCCCCTTTGAGACCAATAGCTTCTGCTAACAGTTCTAAGACATATTCTTTAGCCAACTTTGTAGACTGTAAAATCAAAAACAATGTGGATGGAACAAGAAGGGCTTCTCAAAGATTCCTGGGACTTCTTAAGAAATATAAAACCAGATAGTTTTAAACAGAACAGTACTTTTGTGACCGTAGATATTATGGATTTGTTTTCTGTTATTCCTCACCAGGTAGGCATGGAGTGGTTCTTAGAGGCCTTGTTAGAGATCAAAAAATTCAATTGGAAAGAAATTAGGGTCATCGTGGAATTATTGGAGTTAATACTTAACAACAACTTTGTAAATTTTGAGGGGGAATTTTTCAAACAAATAAAGGGCGTAGCTATGGGAGCATGTTGTTCCCCCAGCTATGTGAACATTGTTTTAAATATTTGGGCTAAAATGTTTCTCCTCAACTCTAGTTTTAAGTATTGTTGGTGTCTTTATAAAAGATATCTTGATGACCTATGCTTCTTTTGGATTGAGAGTTACGAAAAATTAACTGAGTTTATTCAGTATATTAATGGAACTACAGATTTTCTCATATTCACTTATAACATCACAAAGGAAGAGTTAAACTACCTAGTTGTTACTATATACAAAGACTATGACAACATCACATTTGGGTCTAGAGTATATAGGAAACCAACATTTTCCAATTCTTACTTATACTTCACAAGTTCTCATCCTTGTAAACAGAAAAGAAATTTGGTAAAGGGCAGTTTATTAGAATATCCAGGATGGCCACTAAGATGGAAGACTTTGAAAATGAATGCGCTAATTTAAAGCAAATGTTTTTGGAGAGGAAATATCCTGAAAAAATGGTAGAGGACGTTATGAGAGAAGTAAAGGATGGAAGGGTGGACAGGTTTAGTCCTATTTTAGGTGTCAATCATAGTGATATGACAAGGATACAAGTCGTTGATGGTACTGACAAAGAGGACAATGATAGATTTAAGGGGACTTCAATATTAGATTTTAACAGTGATTCAGGTTTGATTAAGGAAATAATTCAAATGAATTGGAATTTGTTTCCCGGCTTTTCTGACCTTACTAAAATATTTCAGCGACCGGTCATCTTTACCTAATGAAAAGACAGGAATATTAAAGATACCTTGGAAAAGAATAGTAGGTACAGGAAGGAATATGTTAAGAAAAATGGGACATACAAATGGGGAAAGTGTGTGCAGTGCTGCCATTTACACAGTGGGGAAAATTTGTATCTGGTGAGTAGGGACAGATTGCTGACAAGTAAACATTTTGTTAATTGTGACACTAAAGGAATAATTTATGTGGCATTTTGTGTGAAATGCCCCTCCTTTCATGTTGGAAAAACGGAGAGGGCATTAAAGAGGAGGATATATGAACATATATATGACATCCATAGGTTAGATGATAATAATACTTTATATAAGCACACTAAAGGTTGTAAGGAAGCTGTTTTTAAGTTCTTTGCTCTTGAGCATATCCCCTATGACATAAGAGGAGGAGACCGGGAAAACAAAATTGAGGTCAGAGAGTTGTACTGGCAGTTGGTACTGGATGTTTGTAGACCACGAAGTTTGAATGAAAATGTGTCCCTAATGCCTATTTTGAAGCTTTGATCAGCTAAGCTATGATGTGTATTTTTATAGGGTTTAAATTACATGATGTAATGGTTACATTCATTAAATATGTATATATGTTTTGTGCGTGTATATATATATATATATATATATATATATATATATATATATGGGTCTACCTGACAACACTGACGCACTACAACACCGACAAACTAAATCACGACACCCACATAACTGAAAGTTCACAAACACAAAACCACACACACCCGACACACCACAATGTCAACAAATCAACAAACAAATCCTAACCCGCACCCTACCCCTAACTCACTTAACTCCTAACCCACCCTAAAGACTGTCACTCCTAACTCACTTAACCCGCCCTAACCTAAAGACTGTCACTGCATCGCGCACACTCAGTTAACCCAAGACTAAAACTCCAACTCACTTAACCCCCTCTACTACTAGCTCTCGCACACTCATCTAACCTCTCACCTAACCCGCCACTTCTAACCCTAACTAACTTAACCTAGAGTCCGTCAATCACAGCCTTTTCACATGTCAGTGTTCCTCAGCGCCGGGTTTTCATCCATCGGTCATCTCAGCTTTTTGATCTTCTGGTGTCGTCTCATTCTCATCGCTACGCTATGTCAGCTTTTCAGCATATATATATATAGATATATATATATATATATATATATATATATATATATATATGGGATCTGTACTGATCCCCAACGGCACTTGCTGCCGAAGCAGAAATCAATGACATACTTAACTGAAAGTGCTGTTCACTGAAGCAGCACTTTCAGATAAGTATGCTCATTGTGCCGATCGCACTATGGTGCGGATAAGGGAAAATTCCCTTTTCCCCACTGTAGTGCAAACTTGGAGTGAGAATATTAAAGTAGGGGGTGTGTGGGGCACAGACCCCCACATGGGGGGTGCAGAGGGGCTTGCCCCCCCCCTGCATAAAAGTAGGTTTATTTTTTATTTATTTATTTTTTTGTAACACATTAATGAAAGCGCTTTTTCGGTGAAAGCATTGTCGTTAAAATGTGTTTGGTTATTGTGGATTTGTGATGTTGAAGTTTCATTCAACAGTCCTAGATATATATATATATATATATCATTTTTTTATATATATTTTTTTTAAATATACACTTTTGATATATACACACACACACACACACACACACACACACACACACATATATATATATATATATATATATATATATATATATATATATATATATACATATATATATATTTATTTGTGGTATTTTATGGAAATTGAACTCATGGATTGTTATTTATACCAATGTATTTATTAAGTGGAGTTTTATATTGGAACTGGAGGGTGGCCTAATAGTTAAGGTGTTTGCCTTACATACACAAGGTGCAGGGTTTGAGTCTCACAAGAGATAACTGGCTAATAAATGGCTCAGTCGCAACAGTTAGCTTACTCTATCAAACCTATGAACCTATGAACTGATAGAGACACTTCAGTTATCATGGTTTCCTTAGTTAGCCTTTTTCTTTAGAAAAGAAAAATTAATTGTTTTATCCACTAGATGGCAGTATTGTTATAATTTTTAACATTAGGGATTTGTATATTTTAACTTGTAGAGATATATGGGCTTTAAATGTTTTTAACATTGTTTTTTAATAAAAGTTCCATCAGGTCATTAAATATGTGAAAAGGACTTTAGTGGATTTTATAACTTATTGATATATATATTGCCTTTATTGTCAGCTGGATTAAAGTAAATGGTTTATTTTGTTAGTCAGCATGTCTATATGAATATTTATTAGAATTTGTGAGGTAGGAATGGGATTGGTTCATATATATTTTTTAAATGTGTATTTAAGCAGGTAATTGATTGTAATTAAGTGTTTTGCATCTGATGAAGTTCCATATGGAATGAAAAATGCGATGCTAAGCGTTTAGTGCATTGTGTTGGTTGTGTACCTGTTTGGGATCATTAAATCTTTTCACTTTTTACCACTCGTCGTGGCTTCTGGTGCTTCTCTTGGATTTAATTCCTGTAAAAACCTATCAATGAAGGACACTAGAGGTTATAAAAATCAGCAACCAACACTTATCACCTAAATGTGAATTTCAAACAGAAACATACAAGTTGCCCAATGTAAATGAATGTTGAGATCATGGCTCAGAGTTTAACTGAACCAACGTAATGCACATTTTATATTTAAGTTCTCATTTAGACTTGAGTAATTCTCTGCATTTAACATTGATTTCCATTTCAGTTCATGGAAATCTAGCAAAGTGTCATAGTCCCTAAAGAATTTCCCCACCTGCTCCAGTACAAAGAACTTAAATTGTAAGAAGTCTTGACATAGTAGGCTGACTCCCAGATTTACGAAGCTTTTTATAGTGTGCCGACGTGCGATCCAGGAATAAGCTCCCGGGACGTGCACGTGAGCTCTTAGGCTAATCCTGCACAGACCGAGCTCCTGTATGCAAATTACCCTCATTTGGAGGTAAAAACTATGCAAATGAGGGTAATATGCAATCTAGGAAGCTGGCAGCCATCCGTGCAGGATGAGTGCAGTGTGCAGAAATGTACTCAGTAACCGAGTACACTTCAGCAATCTACAAAACGGAGCTATGACAGCCCCAAATAAGGGCTTCAAATCATTGAGGAAGCATGCCATTGTCCAAGCAGAAGGCCATTGACATTGCAAACTGTAAAAAAAAAATAAATAAAACAACTTTAATCTTTTTTTCACCGATTCCGGCTTTATAAGCATAGGGCAGTGGGGCGCAAATGGGATTGGGGGGAAAATAATAAAATAAACTGAAAATGAGCATTCAAACAAAAATCATTATTATGCCATGCAAGTCAAAGGCAGGCAAAAGACAACTTGGCCAGTGAGTAGTGGTTGCTAAGGGGGAAGGCTCAGTGTGGGACATGTAACTATGCATTAGCAGGCAATCCTATGCAAATAGGGGAAAGGTTAGTGAATCCCAGATATTCCCAGGGTGTGAGGCAGGTCCCAAGCGTGAAAGATTATAAATAGCTGGGTGCAAGACTAGGATATAGGTGACATCATGGGGGGGTGTCAGGCATACTGTAAGTGGATTGAAGATCTGTGGCTCTAGATTGCTCCTAGGTTAGCACAGCTAAACCAGAGGTGTGTCTAAACCTGCCTAGCACACTTTACAAAGTGAAAGTGGGTGTGCGCGCTGCGCACCAGGTCCTACAGGAAGAAAAAGGAAGTTAAACCTGGAAAAAGCATCTCTGTGCACATATGAGCACTCTGTTTGTGTGGCGCGCACATGGGCCTAAACAGGGAGGCAATGGGAAGGGAAAACAACACTAGGAAGGTAATCAAGGAGAACTAGCTTAGCTGAGAGGTGAAATGTATCAGAATCAGCCAATTACACAGGCAGCACACCAGCCCAGCACACCACTATAAACTATGCAAACACCTTTCCCCTTTGTTTTTTCCAAAAACCCTACACCACCGGTGTATACAGACGGGGAAATTTTACAAAACGAAAGCAAGAGAAAAAATGTTAGGGGCTGCTTTTGTTATCGTAAACCAGCATGTGCAAGAGGCTGAGGGTGGTGAGGATGTGAATGCTGCTGAGCAACCCACAGTGAGGAGATGGAGAAGAGTGTACAGACCCAGGGTAACCTACCAAGGGCTACATGATCTGGAGATAGTGGAGCACTATAGGGTGGACAGGGACCTCCTACAGCAAATTGTTGAGCTGTGCCGGCCACGCCTCACACACAGAACTAACAGAGGGGAACCCATCCCAGTGGATACCAAGGTATGTGTAGGTCTAAGAATACTAGCTACAGGTACCTTCCAAAGGCCAACTGGGGATATGATGGGGATTTCACAGGCATCAGCATCCAGGGTACTCCATCAGTTCCTGGATGCCATGTCAGTACATGTCGATGAGCATGTATATTTCCCCATCACCCGTGAGGCATTGGCCAGCAATATGCGTCTCTTCCACCAGATAGCAGAATACCCTGAGGTAGTGGGTGCAATAGACTGCACACACATATGCATTAAAGCAACAGCAGGTGAGTGGGGTAGGGTCTATATCAACCGCAAGGGCTTCCCCTCCATCAACTGCCAGGTTGTGTGCGATGCCCAGGGCATAATAATGAATGTGTGTACTGGCTGCCCTGGAAGCTACCACATTCCCACTTCTGGCATCTGATGCAGCTGTACCAAACATTTGCCAATGGGGACACTCCACACGGTCACCTAGTGGGGGATGCTGGATAAGCACTGGAGCCATGGCTGATGACACCCATGAGAAATGTACACACACCCGAACAATAACTCCATAATGACACACACGCATAAACACGGATCATAACAGAGCATGTGTTTGGGATGCCCAAGTCATGGTTCCGGTACCTGGACACATCCGGTGGAGTCTTACAGTACTCATCAACTACATGTACCCAAATTGTCCTTGTATGTGCCATGCTACACAATATGATCCTGCAGAAACAGCTGCAGCAGGAACAACCCCCCAACAGTGACAAGGTCTGCACAGGTGCAGAGTGACTCAGAGGAGGAACAACCTCAGCCTGCTCCAGTAGGCAGAAGGAGGCATGCCCAGTAGGCCCTGGCCTTGTTCATTGTTCATGGGCCTTGTCCAGATTTTTGATGATTCCAGGTTGAGAGGTATGGTAGAAATGGTTTGGTGCCCCCCCCACTAAACAGAAATGTAGCAGCAGTCAATGCCAAATGACTGAAGTATACCCTGCAGACACAGCATGCTACCTGTCGGTGTACAGCACAAAGGTCAGCACCACAGAACAAACCATCTAGACTTGATCCACACATACAATATAGATGGCCATACTGGGCATGCTCATGCACTTAGAGGAATGAAGGCAATGTCAGTCAACAACATACTGAAAGCCCATACTGGGCATGCTCACACACCTAAAAAAGAAGGTCATGTCAGCAAACAACAGTGGACCAGACATATCTGGCAGTTGCAGTTCTCAGTGCAGACACGTCAGTACTCCTACCTTGCATACACAGTGGATAGGAATACAGACATATATGTAAGGACAACACACTATAATAAGCCAAAGGTAGACGGACATAGATGTGTTGAAGAGGGTGACCATAACAAGGAGACATATGGGCCTGTCCCACCCAGCACACAGCCAAAGGGCCCCAAATGCATGAGGCGCAGGTCTCACTCACTGCAGATACTAGCCACCAGTATCTGTCAACATGACGGCATGTTGCATGTGCCAGCTGTGCAACATGACTGTACAAGGAAGATGTCACCTAGTAGCTGTATACATCTACCTGTGGCATATGACCCTGTGTGTGCCTGCATGTGGCATGTCAACCCCAACATTAATGTGTTACAGACCATGCACACAACGCCCTCCCCATAGCAGTATCATGGCAAGCCTGCTGAGGTCATCCAATGCGAAATACACCTTTAGTGGAGCTGTATCTCAGTAATCCCCATGGTGCGTCCCATAACTGTGTACTGCTGTACTGATAAACTAGTTAGGTAGTAGTCCTAACCCCAGACTTGGCAACTGTGTGAGTGTGTGTATGTGTGCATGTCTCGGTCTCTGGCTGTGTAGAGAGAAATGCTTTCTAGGCTACTCACACAGTTCTCATTACAGTTCATATACACAACACTGGCAAGGCTGCAGATGTCATGCACCTAGAAATACATCTCTGGGGAAATCATAACCCAGTAATTTCCATAGCGTGTCTTGTAACTGCATACTGCTGTAGTGTGATAAAGTAGTGAGGTAGGTGTTCTAACCACAGACCTAGCAACTGTGTGTGTGTGTGTGTCTGACTGAGTAGGGAGCAATGTTTTTAGGCCACTCACACCCCATACAATACACATACTTGACGTTGTCAAGGCTGCTGATGTCACTCACCTAGAAATACACCTCTGGGGAAATTATAGCTCAGTAATCTCCATAGCGAGCCTTGTAACTGCGTACTGCTGTAGTGTGATAAAGTAGTGAGGTAGGTGTTCTAACCCCAGATCTGGCAACTGTGTGTGTGATGGTGTGTTAATCTGTGTGTGTCTGACTGAGTAAGGAGCAATGTTTTTAGGCCACCCACACCCCGTACAATACACATAGTTGACTTTGTCAAGGCTGTTGATGTCACTCACCTAGAAATACAGCTCTGCGGAAATCATAGCC
This sequence comes from Protopterus annectens, assembly GCF_019279795.1. Classification (NCBI taxonomy): domain Eukaryota; kingdom Metazoa; phylum Chordata; order Ceratodontiformes; family Protopteridae; genus Protopterus; species Protopterus annectens. The sequence continues at coordinate 333,869,843 of NC_056726.1, forward strand.
CAGTAATCTCTGTAGCATTCCTTGTAACTGCGTTCTGCTGTAGTGTGATAAAGTAGTGAGGTAGGTGTTCTAACCCCAGACCTGGCAACTGTGTGCTGGTCTGCGAATCTTTGCGTGTCTGTGTCTGACTGAGTAAAGACCAATGCTCTTTAGGCCACTCATACCCTGTACAATACACATACTCAACTTTGGCAAGGCTGCTGATGTCACACACCTAGAAATACACCTGTGGGAAAGTCATAGCCCAGTAATCTCTGTAGGGTGTCCTGTAACTGCGTACTGCTGTAGTGTGGTGTAGGACTGTGGTAGGGTTCCATCTCCACCCATGGCAGTTCTGGATGTTTTGTGTGTATTGCAATGTCTTTGTATGGAACAATGCATCATAGGCTACTCACTCGCAATACATTTCAAATGCCCTACATTGCCAATCCTGCTGATGTCATTCATTGTGAAGGAACACTTTGGGGAGAAAGTTCTTTAGTAATGCCTGTGGTGCGGCCTATAATGGCTCTATGCTATGGTGTGATATAGACCTCGATCAGGGCTTCTATACCCACACATGTCAGTTGTGGATGTTATGTGTGTGTCTCACTGTCTGTGTAGGGAGCGATGCATTTTAGGCTAGTCACTTGCAGTACAGTTGAAATGCCCTGCTTTGGTAATCCTACTGATGTCATTCACTGTGAAATACACCTGTAGGGAAATAACATTCTAGTAATGTCTGTGGCGCGTACTATAACTGCGTAGTGCTGTAGTGTAATAAAATAGGTAGGGGTTTTACTCACAGACATGACAGGTGTGTGTGTGTGTGTGTGTGTGTGTGTGTGTGTGTGTGTGTGTGTGTGTGTGTGTGTGTGTTTGTAACCTGTATCCTGTGTAGAGATGAATGTGTGTCAACAGTGGGCATTGTGGAGGGGTTTTGCTAATTTATTTTATGGTGGCCCTACTTTATATCACAATATCAACCATACAGGGATAACAGATGTACATTAGCTGGGAGGCTGGGGTGCAAAGCCATACCCATACATGTGACATCAAGGCCAGAAAATCCAAGTTAGCAACCCCACTATTACCCAAAGCACACACTCAACCCATGTGTCATATGAACACACATGCCAAGGCAGCATGCAATACATGGGTAGTAGACTGCATATTGGCCACTGATAGTAGCTATGCAGTGACAGCAGTGGGCTACAGAGGGCATGTCACCCTGCCCATCTGTCTAATACGCATGTACATGCAGGTACTGCACCTCTACCATGTTCCCCAGTGGACACCTGCACCACCTGTGGTGCCTTCACATGTGACTCATAATGGACATATCATGCCTGACAACATATCCTATATGGACAGATGACACTGACATCAAGAAATGCTGTTGGCATGCCATCAATGTAGATGAAGGGGAAACCTGCTGCCCAGTACCAGTTCCTGCCACAGGTGGGCAAGACTGGCACATCTGATGATAATCTGTGTTCAAAACATGGGCCAGACACCCCAAGTACAGTTCCACATGTCACTGTACATGCATGTGGGAGGTGTGCACATCCCAGACACCAGCCATGTCATGGACTAAGGGACACATACATGGCATGTGGTGTACAGCATTGGCCACACACAATAGTCACCCAGGTGACTGCATGGGGGGTGCAATACCCACCACTGTGGGCAAATACAGTAACTACAGGCCTGAGCCACAATGCAGACCATTGTCATGTGGCTTGATGCCAAGGTATACCCATCATCTACCCTTGTACAGCCTGCTGGTACAGTTGACCACCACACACCCATGTAGACATGCACCCATGCATGTCAGAACTGGCACCCTGTGTGTTCGTGTATGTGTGTGTTATATGGTGCATATGTCCACAGCCACACTCACTACAACCCCCCCAGGGCATACTGAAACATGCTGTCTGATGTGTGACATCTCCTCGTACCCTTTGCCCATACGACCTCCGTATGACCCATGTGGTGCATGTGATACCTGCTCATTGATGTCTTGTGGCAATCCCACTAGTGACGAGTTGCACTCCTGGCCCTGCCAAGTGTGTCAATGTGTGTGCATCCCTATCTGAGTGTGCCTGTGTTGACGCTGGCACCTGTACATGCAGACAGGCATGTGTACAACACCTACCGTATATCTGCTGTATCCCTGTTGCAGATGTCACTCATCCTCACATATATGTTCTGAGTGCTCCACATCAGGTAACCCATGTGGTGCATCCAATAACTGTATTGAACTGTGATAGCACTACATAGTTGTCGGGGGTTTGATACCCTGTGCTGGTAGGTGTGTGTCATGAACATGTTCAGTTTTACACTCCCACCCCTCCCTGACATGTATTTGCCTCTGTCTGCCTCCCCCACTCCCTCTCTGGTGGGTGTGGGGACCCACACCTGCCTTGCTTAGGCAGCAGCATGTGTATTTTATGTGATGCTTATGATCAGCTGATGATCTCTGCATGAATTGCAGCAGCATGTAAATTTGCAATTGCAT
>NC_056726.1:333872842-333877842 GCF_019279795.1 Protopterus annectens
CCACATATGTCCAAATTATCAGTATGGTTTCCATCCATCTGTCTTCATCCATATTGTCAGGCCTGGTACACATGTGGTGCACTAAGGGAATATGTGCATACCTCTGGACTGTACAGGGTGCATCCGAAGTTTCATATAAAGTGGCCAGTATCTCTGCTGCACTCCACAGGGGCATTACATGCTAGCAGCGGTACTTTACAATGATGTCCATAGGATGTCTGTCAGTAGCCAATGGCACACATGTTATAATCAGATGTCAGCATCCACACACACCATGTCTGTGAAGACAATCCCAATGACAGTAGCAACAGGCTAGTAATATACCTGCTATACATACCTGACATCTACTTGCACTACGACATTGTGCCTGCCGGGGCTGGGGTACTGCTACACGCCATGTAGATGGGTATAACACATAATGACTGGTATACATTTGGCACCATAGGTGCTGGAGTCACACACTCCTGTCTGGCCTGACACATAATGACTGCTGGTCACCTCTCCCACTAGGGAGATAATATAGTAGACCTGATCATCACAAACATGGGGACAAAATGCTCCACACCAGAGGTATACCCCTCACTAGTGAGATCTGACCACAAACTAATCATCCTGGATATACATATCCCACCTCCACCCCCAGCACAAAAGACCACAGTGAAAAACTTCTCAAAAGCAGACTTCACTCTTCTTAAGACTGAGATGGTATCCTTTAAGCCCACTGGGCCAGTGGATACCACATCCCACAATGCCGAATCCTTCACAAATGCTTTCTATGGACATCTCCAAGAATGCATGGATCATGCAATCCCAAATAAATCCAAGTCCCTCTCCACCAAAGGCAAGCGTCCTGTCTGGTGGACCTCAACCATTAACAAATTGTATAACAAAAGAAGGAAGCTACTGCACAGAGCAAAATCCCATAAAGGAAAGACATCTCTGATCAACATTAGCAGAAAACTACATTCTCTCATAAAAACATCCAAGGCCAACTTTGAGAGAAAAATCGCTAAGGTCACTAAAGATAACCACAAAGCCTTCTTCAGCTATGTTAGAAACCTGGGTGGAAACCCTCAGATATGCTCAGAGTTAGTTCACAACAACAAAAATACACTGAACCCACAGATATTGCCAACATTCTGGCTGACAGGTTCAGTTCAAATTCTCCTCCCTCACCCCAAAGAAGAAATACTTATCCCAGCTGAATGTAATCTCCCTATCATCTCAGATGTCCAAGTGAGAACCGCCCTCAACAAAGCTAAAAACACAGCATCAATGGGACCTGGCGGTATCCCGGGTTTAGTGCTCGTGAACTCCAAGAGGAGCTAAACCATACATAAAATGCTATTTAACCTTAGCCTTACTACAGGATATGTACCTGAACACTGGCATACAGCAACAGTGGTCCCACTCCACAAGGGGTACCTCTACAGACCCTGGGAACTACCGCCCCGTAAGCTTAACCAGCCTGGTCTGCAAAGCTATGGAAAGAATCATTATGGAACTCATAAACAGAGACATAGGGGACCTACAGACACTTGACCCCTCCCAGTTCGGATTTGTAAAGGGCAGATCCTGCCTTTTGAACCTGGTTGACTTTTTCGAAACAGTCACTAGAGCCATTGATGAGGGCAAAGCAGTCCATACAGCCTACCTGGACTTGGCTAAGGCCTTCGACACAATACCCCACTCAGGCATCATAGATAAGCTCAACAGCTTAAACGTAAACCCTTATGTCACTAGATTGGTTGCAAACTGGCTAAAGGACAGAACCCATAAAGTTAAAATCGCTGGAGCAATGCCAGATTCAAAGCCAGTCACAAGTGGTGTCCCACAGGGATCTGTCCTGGGACCCCTCTTGTTCGGCATTTATTTCTCAGATGTTAAAGCAAACATGGGAGGGTTGTGGCTGACAAAGTTACTTGATGACTGCAAACTAGGCACCATAGTCGATACACCAGCAGACACTTACATCCTACAAAAAGGCCTCACAGAAACGGACAACTGGTGCCAGAGTCACGGCCTTAAACTAAATGCCAAAAAATGTATAGTCATCCCCTTTGGGAAAAACAAAGTACCCACAAGTTATCACATAGACAGCAACCCACTGAGTACAGAAAAAGTAATCAGAGACCTAGGGACCCAAGTCGACAGCGAACTCTCATTTGACACCCATGTTGCCAAAGTGGTTAGAAAAACATTCTACCTTGCACACCTCATCATGAAGGGATTCACATCCAGATCCAAGGATGTCATTGTACCCCTATACTCCTCCCTCATCAGACCCATGATTGAGTACAATGCCCAATTTGGTATGTACCTCACCCGGCATTTGCAACAGCTGGAGAGACCACAAAAGTACCTCACCAAGTGGATCAAGGGTCTCCAACATATGTCTTATTCTGCCAGACTAAAGAAACTCCAGCTCTATTCAGTAGCATACCGCCTGCTCAGAGGTGATCTCTGCCTGACGTACAAGGCCATGTCCAATCAGGATCTGATGGACATGCTCCACCTCAAAAAATCCAAATCCATCAGGACCACGAGAGCAAAAGACTTAAACCTCGGCACAAGTATGAATAGGACATGCTGGAGGGATAGATTCATAACCCAGAGGCTTCCCATGCTTTGGAACAAGATCCCAGTTCATGTTAGGCAGATTCCCTCACTGACTCTCTTCAAGAGAAATCTTAATGAGTGGATTGGAAATCGTAAGTTTACCCCAGGGGTCACATCTGTGTCACTGCTAGACAGGGGCACAGTAAACTAATTTTATTATATAAAGGGACGTTCATTGTGTCACTACTAGACAGAGGCACAGTATTCTAAATCTATTCTGTGCATTTTTGTACCATTTCATGGGGTGGTGAAAGCCACATCACTATGGCTAGGCTTACAAATGCCCCAGGGCAGATAGCCTAGTACTAAACTATGAAACTATGAAACTATGTCCAGGACATATGGTGGAAATATATGTACACATACCAATCTAGACAGCCATGTATATATAATGACACATGTGTACTACATTGAATTACTACTGTCATGGCAAGCACCCACTATAAATCCCTACAGCATGTGGCCGTGGTCCCTTCACATTTCCTGTGTGATGGACATCCGTCCTGTGTGTGGGCATAAGTGATACAAACAGCAGGTAGCAATACCTCTCACAGGAGCACATGCACACTCAGAGTGGACACATTTGTAGGAGGTTCAGGAACTACAGACAGACTGTGGGTAGAGTTGTTTAATGCTTTGCATAGTACCGGTGTTGCAGGGTGTGTGTGTGTGTACATACTAGTGTACCTTGGAATGCAGTCTGTCTGCATAGGTCACTACTGTGGGCCTACCTCCTGCTGGGCAGAGGTATGCATATCATGTGATGTCTGTCCACCCCACAAGCCCTGTGTCAGATATGACACTGGCAGTGTGTGTGTTGTGTGCTACCGGTACATGGCTACATCCATGTCTATATCTAACCTCAATTTCCTGACTAAGGGTATGTTGCAGACTATCCTGTAACACCAGCACCTTGCTTAGTGTATGGCAACAGTGTTCCACATATATGCCTGTGTTTCAGCCTCTGTCCGCCATCTACATACCAAGCCCTGCACATTTGTTATGCTGTCAGGGTTCTGCTGTAGTGGGCTGCGAGTATATTACACTGCCATTGCAACCATTAGCACACTGCTGTTGAATCTCCCACACATACACTCAGGCTGAGGCCATATATGTGTGGGCATCATCTACACAACACATGTGCCCCCTTATGCACTGCAGAGGCCAGTGTATGTAACAGTGGTTTATGGTCTTGTATTATTAAGTCCAGGTGGGGAACACCATAAAAGACCTAGGCTGTTACAAATGTGAGGGTATCAGGGGTGAGCTGCCACAAGGTATGTGGATGTACAGTACCGTATACTCCACCTATATTGCAACTACTAGCATGACTTGGGGTACTGCAAGCCTTCTGCCCCCTGCAATACAGACTGTTCTGTGCGTTATGCCTTGATATGTTTCAGGTACAACCCATTGGATCACAAAACGTCTTTACCTCCTACAGAGATTGTACAGAGTGTAGTTAGAGGCTGCTACTGTTGATTTTGTGGTAACCTGTGGCCCAGTCTGTCAGCACTATTGTACATTCTGAAGGGCTTGGCTTGGACTGCAACAGTTGTGAACCTTTCCAAACTACTGTATAAGTGTAACTGTTTCACAGTTGCAGTACTCCATTTATATGGTTGTCAGTATTGGAACAGCTACATGATATGACATATAGGACCATTATGGTACACAATTAAAGGAGTCCCATTTCTGCAAACCTGTGTGTGGTGTCTGTACTATGCCCTTTCTATGGGTAAATGTTGCAGGCAATGATTGATATTTGTATGTTTAACCCATACAGTGTCCAGTTGTTCAGGTGTTAACTACAGGCATACTGGTTGTTCCAGATTGTACGCACCTCCTACATACGTATCTACCTGTACATATATATGCGTGTGTATGTGTAGTCACATGTGTATATATCTGACCTTTCATATACAACCTGTACCTACATCTCTCATTTGCAACCTCCTTCAAAAACTCAAACCATGCACCTCTTCTGCAGACTGTCTTCCAGCTGAATACCTGCAAATTGCAGCTAAAGCCATTGCCTATCCCATTTCCATCCTTATAAATAGAACAATTTTATAAAGCACAATCCCTTCCATATGGAAAGTCTCCCATATCATCCCTCTAAATAAAGGTGGGACATCTACTGAGCTTTCCAACTTTCGGCCAATCGTCTTACTCTCTCCAATAGCTAAAATAATGGAAAAATGCATCCACAGACAACTACTTGACCACCTTCTCCATAATAATTTACTTGCCAACTGCCAGCATGGCTTTAGACCTTTCCATAGCACAACAACTGCCCTGCTATCCTTTTCTGACTGTATAAACAGAAATCATAACAATAACTCTCTTTCCTCTGCACTATTTATTGACCTTTCAAAAGC
>NC_056726.1:333880342-333933181 GCF_019279795.1 Protopterus annectens
TCCAACAGCCCTACACCTGACAATGGTTTCACCAATGTTGGCAAGGACATCCACAAACCCACCATGTCAGCTGGGAATTGCCACCTGGTAGCCGGATGACCATGGTCTGAACCCATGGCCAATGTCACTGGTTATCTCAACACATGGGACCCTGCCAATGTTGGACTTGTCAAAGGCAGAAAATGCAACCTGAACCCTGTATACCTCCTCAACCCAGTCATGACAGGTGTAGATGAGGGTTAGGAGGTGCACAATGCCTATGTACATCATAGCAGGCTTTTGTACACCATCCTGCCTGTAGGAATGTGTGTAGTTGTTACGGGATCTGCCTCCATTCACAGGATATGTTTCCATCAGGACTGCTTGGCATATGCCAACATACCACAGGTGCCATCCTGTGGGCATACAGTCCTTCACAGGTCATAGATGTGTCAATGCCCTCCTCCACACTGTTGAGGTGTGCAGCACTACTGGGGTTGCTATAACTCACTGGGTGTGGCTGTTGTGGACATGACTGCCATAATTATAGTTACTGTTAAATCTATCCCCCCACATAGCTGTCTGTAATACTGTACAGTGTATCTAATCAGGTTGTTAGTTGTTGTCTATACCATTCACAGTAGTTGAGTGCCTAACACTGTCCTAAGGGTAGGGCTATGCCACTGGCATTGGTGCACATATGTTACGTAGGTGAGGATAGCAGTGGAGTAGGGAGAGGGACATACACCCTGCTGATAGCATGTTCAATACCATCCACATTACAGACCGCATATATACCACTGTGTGGTTGTGTCTATGCTTTCTTGGTGGGATTACATGTGCAACAGATGTGTTACCTGCATGAAGACTTACCTCCATGTGTACAGTCCTGTACCTGTACTGCATCCTAACCAAAGGCTTTGTGTGTTGTACTCAGCCATGGCATGTGTATCACCCACTACACTCACTGGTGTCCACTGTAGAAGGCCTACTGACACCACTACGCCCATCAGCCATGTGCCACATGGACAAACACAACACAATCGGAACAAATACTTGTGACAACAATAACATTGTTAATTAAAGCTAGGATGCATCATAGCTGCACAGCTACACCTTCCAAGATATTAGCATTTCACTTTACTTTTGACAACATGCTACACATCATCCCATTGCTACAGTGTTGTACCGTCACCTGTGCATCAGAACCATGTTAGCCTGTCCCTGCATTGATGTTACAGATGTCAGGCAGTGGCACATGTATCATCATATGCACAGGGTGTGTTGTTGGTTTGCCAGAGTCCTAGGCTGAGCCATACAATTGACAACATGGTGATGTCGTGTGTGCATGTATGTGGTTGCCCTAGGTGCGTTGTTTATGTGTGTGTGTCTGCATGCACACAGCTCCTCCATGTGGCTGCCCTATACAGGGAATTGTGGGACAGCTGCAGACTGTACCTGGCAGGGTTTGCAGTTCACCATCTCTGGCCACGGACACGGGACCTGTGCCTGGCAGGGGTGCTACAGGCAGTATCAGATACAGAGCCAGACCAAGTACTGTCCCCCGAGTTTGACAGACATCCACTGGATCCAGGTCCCTCCTGGGACTGGCCAGGGCCATGTGCATGTAGTCTGCTCTGATGGATTGTGGACAGCCCCCCCACAGTGCTGGGGCTGGTACTACCACTACGGGAGCGGCTGTGACTGTTTGGATGTCCACGATGACCTCCAGCTGCTGGTGTTGTTGGCATACGTCCATGTGGCTATCGCAACTGTCCCGCCCTGTCCTGACACATGGACATGACATTTTGGATGAGTTCAAATGTCTCACCCCACCATCTATCCGTGACCTCGGTGCAATTATGGATTGCACCCGCTAGGTCATGGATGCTGTCAGTTACAGAGGTGTGATGAGCCCTCCGCACTTTTAGACCCTGTCTGGTGTACCATTCCATTCATGCCTGTGCCTCCATGACAGTTTGGAATATGCTTGTGATTGAAATAGGGGTTGCACGTCTGCCAGGTGCATGATGTCCAGCAGTGCCCCTACGAGCACCCCTGCACATCTGCCTATGTGATACCCCTGCCAGACATCTGGCTATGGCTGCTGTGTCCTGACCCATGTGCCATAGATACCACACTGTCCTGGCCCATGCCATCCATAGGCTGTCCCTCAGCTAGGGCCAATGGTGATGAGGTTTGTAGAGGCAGTGTGACAGTGTGCGTGGATGGTGTGGATACATGTGGGTTGTCAATTGGTGGCCCAGCTGCATCCCCTTCCTGTGCCTCAACACCCTTATCTTCATGGTCACTAACTGTATCAGTGACATCAGATTCCCTGCGGGGGGACCTAGCCCCACCTCGCCACCTGTGAGGGAAAAACAGGTAACAGACTGTAAGACCTGTACAACACCACTAAACAGTAAATAGACACACACACACACACACACACACACACACACACACACACACGTGTGCAGACATGGCCACACACACAAACATACAGACATGCAATCGGCATACATGGCAACCCATACACTACACCAGATAACACCAACAGACAGCTCCCACAACCCATAACACACACAATAGCAGGTGATGGTGCAGTACAGTATCACACACATACCTGTGAATACACACGTCAGCATGCAGGACGTTGGGCTGAACAGCATGCAGTGCAACTGTAGTCAATCCCCATTACCAACATTATACATGGCTGTGATGCATGGCTGTTGTCTGTAGGTGATGGCCCTCCCCCTGGAATCCACTGCATCCATGTCCACAGCATTGCTGTGCATCCGTTCAGCACCCTGGCATGTACTGTGCACCATACCTCATGGGTGTGCACACCATTGCAGGATGTGTTTCTGTGTGTCAGGTGTGTTTCCATTGCTGCTCACAGCCTCTGTATGTTCCCGGATCACTTGTGGACACGTGTTTAGTGACTGCTTGATGTGTATTCACATAAGTCATCATCAGTGGTGCATGTATGAATGGTAGATTACCATTAGACCAACCACACAGACATTGTACTGTACCTATGGTGAGTGTAGAGACCATTATTGACCATGATTGGGCCCTGGCTGATGTCGCCTGTGGTACGCAGAGGTTCATAGGTGAGTACTGTTCTATTGGTCCTGGGGCCTACATATGCCTAGTCACAGGGGTTTCCTGCCATGCACCACCCACTAATGTTATTCCCCTGTGCCCCTGTCAGGCTGTGGCACACATATGCTAACCAGGGTGTATTCCCCATTCCCCATCAATTTGGCAAGTGTTCCTGTCATGAGGGCCAATGAGTAGCATTGCCTGACATTGGGTAGTCCTTTCCAGAGTGTGGTAATTCCCAAGGACAGGGCCCTATCCCTCCAGTATGTTCTGTGTAATGAGTTGATTAGGTTTAGAACCCTGAGGCATGTGTTAGCAGAGAAAGTGGGATGTCATTATATGTAGCATGTTCAACTGCTCTGTGTATGACATAGCTGTGTATGTTGGGCAGATGTCAGCTGTGCCTGGGCAATGTGCACTGGAGTTTAGCCACAGTTGTCTGAGATGGACTGTGTATTGCATGTGTTTGAGGCTGTTAATCCCATGAGTGAGGTGTGTGCTGTGTCAGTGCACATGTACAGCATGCATTATGGGTATGTGTGCTAGATGTGTACATGGCCTACACCTTAGCTATGAAATGCACAGTGAATTGCCAAGCATAACCTTAAACCATAATCACTGACATCTGGTCGCTGCCTTGCTGGTATCCCAGAGGTACCTACAATGACATGGGATAGAGTTGATGTCAGTGGCCACAGCTGTGGCATTGCTACAGGGTGGCTGCAGTACTACAGTACAACAACAGCTGAAGGCCACAGTACTACAGTTTATGCATTACTGCTTATCGGTACTACACAGCAACATACTCCACATCTCACACATGCATGGTCTATCTGTACAGATGCATACAATACAGTAGTCTACTGATATGCCATGGAACCTTACCTGCATGCTCAATGTGTGGTGTGTGAGCAGCACTCACCTCCATGACTGTATAGGTCTGGAGCTCTTGCGGGCGGGCAGGTAACACCAGGCTGATGAGCAGCTCCTCCACTCTGGTGAGGGGAGGATCGATGTTATGGCACCCCCATTGCGAGGTGGTAATGCTGGATGGCAGCAGCATGACATTGTACTTGCCAGAGCAGGTCAATACAATGGTGGTGGACCTGCTCATAGGTTCGGCTGTACAACCCCACCTCATTCACCCTGTGGACCACATCAGTCCACATGGCTGTTCTTTCCTGTTGGTCTATGCTTGTCTGTGAGAAGAGCAGATTATAGTTGTGGGTCATGCTGGTGATGATGATCTCCTCCTCAGCGGCACTGTCTGCAGGTGCCATACTCCCTGAAAGGCATAATGATGAAAATATGTCTGAGCAACTCATATGTCAAGTTTACCATAATACAATACACATATCAGTCTCCCGCCATCATATCGGCTCCAACATAATGTTCACACTACGCTACTGGTATGTGTCCGGTATGTGTACCATTGGGCCATATATTGTATTGTACAACAACTTCTGCTATGTGGTTATAGACATGCTCCCTGTGGGGACACTAGAAGTGCAGGGCTGTTACAGGGTATTTCACCTGCATGCCATTGTCACTACAACTATGTTTCTACATATGCATGTGGTAGGCCTGCTATGTGATTGCTACACATATGCCATTCTGTAGTATTGGGGATATCCATGCATGCTGTTGGACATGCTCTGGGATTGTGTGAACTATTATAGCTCACATATGTTCCATGACAGTTATACACCAATATGTGTAGGGATTAGTTGCCAGCAGGAACACCACTCCAACCTAATGTGCACATATTACCAGTCCACATCACATCCATGGCCCACCATGGATCCTCATTTTCTACTGTTCCATCACTATCTTCATGTGGAACCACCTAAGGGGATAGTGTGTCCCCCCATGTAGCACACACAGACATGTGTCTGTCACCCAGGTAGGTCACGGGTATTGGGCATAGGGAGGTCCACAGTGACATAAGGTATGTGCTACATCACCTGGAGGCATGCAGTACACATACACACAGTTTGATATGCATGTCCCTCCTGCCCAGCACACAGCCCAGGCACCTTTATGTCCATGTAGATGCTGTCATGACTGTCCATGGGTGGCCACCATGTTCCCTTTGTTCCCATGTGGGGGCTCAATGGTCTCCACATTCCAGATGTAACTACCTGTCCACAGTGTTTAACCACCACATGTGCCATATACCAGCCCTGTATGCTGTCTTGTCACCCAACCAGACCTACATACCAATATGTGCCTAATACCCTTCACCAACATATATACCCCACCATCCCATACAGTTGCAATGTGTTCCCAACATGGGTTACACACCTCACTCCACACTCCATCTTGCAGCCATGTACTGTTGTGTAGTAGGCATGTTGTGTATTGATGTGTGATGTTCTCTCACACGTCATGGCAGGGGAAATGTATTGCCATGTATATATATTTTTATATCTACACACACACACACACACATATATATATATATATATATATATATATATATATATATATATATATATATGTGTGTGTGTGTGTGCATATATATATATATATATATATATATATATATATATATATATATATATATATATATATATATATATATATATATATATATATATATATATATATATATATATATATATATATATATATATATATATATATATATATATATATATATATGGGTCATTTGAGATGGTCGACAAACTTTCATTTGGTCGACAATTCATTTGGTCAACAGTCAGATTTGCCCTCCCCAATGTTGTGCGACCCTGAGTTGATATATATAGTTAGGTGTGTGGGGGGAGAAGCCCCCACATAAAACTGCTTGTCGACCAAATGAACTGTGGGCGATCAAATGAAAGTCTATCAAACTTGTTCCATGTGATAGGAACCATATATATATATATATATATATATATATATATATATATATATATATATATATATATATATATATATATATATATATATATATATATATTTGTTTCTCTCTCTCTCTCTCTCTCTATATATATATATATATATATATATATATGTGTGTGTGTGTGTGTCGACATACACACACACACATATATCTGTCTGTATACATATATATATGTATGTATGTATATATACATAAGTGCATATATGTGTATATATTTTGTGTTGTTTATATACCTATATAAATGTATAACTGTCTGTGGTTTTGTACACATACACAGCTGTGAATATGTATCACACATATATGTATCTGTATGTGGGGTGCATAACAACATCTGGACCACACTCATGTACCCTTTTTACTTCACATCTGAACTGTTTTGCCTTGTTGCAACACAGACAGGTGTCACATGTGAACACAGACTAACATTATGGGGGTATATATGGTGACAAACTTTAGATAAGCATATTATACTGCTATGGCAGTGTGGGCATGCTATGCTACACTCTAACATGACTGTCCTGCAGGTGGTGTAGCCTCTCACCCATGTGTCTGTCATGGTGGCATTAATACCCCCACCAGCCATTGGCCACAGTAATTTACAGAACACAGATATCATGGGTCACATCCTTGCCATTCACTGCTGGTGTGCACATTTGGCAGGTATGCCCCACTGCCCACAGGGACTAATGCTACTGTCCAGTGCAGTTGTTGAGCACAACATCATTACAGGAACATGCACTGATGGCACATAAGCATAATTTCACAGTATACATCCTATTAATCTATGCCATATACTACCATAGTGCATATCTATTTCACATACCGGTTGTTTCCACTGTAACACAACCCTGAGTTATGTGAACCTTCTTGATGTTTTTTTTCTTCTCTCTCTCTTTCTCTCTCAATCTCTCTCTCTCTCTCTCTCTCTCAGTCTCTCCAGTAGAGTGATTGAGCTGGTGTGAATAGATTGCAGCATGCTTTTGTTGGTATTGCACATGATCAGGTGGTGGCCTCTGCACCAGTGTACACCAGTTGCTATTTGCATGCAACCTGCTGTGTAGTACTTCAGATAACCACTGTCATGGCAACCCTGTACTATAAATTGCTGCCTTCTGTGGGCGTTGTCCCTTCACCTTTACATTATGGAAGACATCCTTCCTGTGTGTGGACATCAGTGTTACAAACAGCAGGTAGTAATACCTGCAGACACAGGCCATATCCACATTTGGGTGAGGTTCCAGACCTACAGACAGCATGAGTACTATTGTTGTGTGCAATGTATTTTGCTGTTCTTACAGGGTTTCTGTGTACATGGTACTATTTCATGGAATGTTGTCTGTCTGCATAGCTCTTAACTGTGGGCCTATCCATATGATACCAGGGTGATTGGCTGTTAGGTTTTGTCTGTGCACCACACAGGTATTGTCCCACATATATCTGTGGCATTCTGTCTGTTGAGTGCTATCATTACATGGCTACATCCATTTGTATTTCAGTGTTGTATCCCTGCATAAGGGTATGCAACAACAACTCCTGTAACACCAGCAATTTCCAGTGTGTATAACAGCAATAATGCAAATATGGCCCTATGTTCCTGCCTCTGTCCTCCACATTTATGCCAGTCTTTGTCCCACTGTGATACAGGAAGCGTTATTAGATAATAGCTTATCATTATTAACCACTAGCATTACTGCTATCATCCCAGTCATGTCATGGACTCCCACACCAACTGTTGGGCAATGTCCATATATATGGGGACAACAGCTGGTGAACACATTTGTGCCCTTGTACATTCCTGAGGTAAGTCTGTGGTACACAGTGTTCCTTGCTCTTGTACAGCCTTTTATGGGGGGGGGTTCTATGCCATTAACCTAGGCTATGGCACCTTTCCAGTGATATAACTGTTAAGATAAGTGTCATTCAGTGTGATAGTGAGGTGGTAGGTTAAGCAATGATATGTACAGGCTACTGTGACATTAACACAAGTGCTACCTTTCCCCCTAGGGCTTGACTTCAGGGTGTAATTGGAGTCTGCTGAACTACATCTGTAAGTGCTGATTGTTATGTATCCAGAAGGCAAATCCTGTTCCTACTGTTGTACTAAATGAAGGCCTTGGCCTAGATAGCATAGTATGGTATATATACACATTGCTTGCATCCACTGTTTTGTGTGGGCCTTGCATTCATGCCTGATTACATATTTCAAACCTTATGTGGTGTCAGTACTGGCATACATTATTGTATAGTACAGGAATACAGGTTATCTATGTATGCATACCTGTGTGTCGTGTCATGTCCTTTGATTTGTTGGTGGGTATATGTTTAATGTCAGTATTCTCATTTCTGGGAATGCTTGCCACACTACACATTTCACAGGGGCCAGTTGAGGGGCTTGTGGCTGAGGGATATACTTTGCACCCAGTATTTCCACACTACTTCTACATATGTATGGCTACTGATACCTTTAGTGTGTGTATACGTGTATGTACCTATATATATATCTCATATGGCTATATCTGTGTCTATATATATATATATATATATATATATATATATATGTATCTGTAGATATACACATCTGTATATGTATATATATATATATATATATATATATATATATATATATATATATATATAAATATGGATCCAGGTCAGTACATCGACAAGTGAGAAGATCGACAGCCACTTTTCCGACACGAAAACACTGACACATGAAATAATCGAAACTGCAAATCACGGACATTTAACAGGTAACAGGTTTAAATTTCGCTAATCATGCCTACCATGTTTTTAGTAAGTGTGGCAGTGTTATGCATGTGTTACGATCATTGTATTACTGCCACACTTACTAAAACATGGTAGGCATGATTAGCGAAATTTAAACCTGTTACCTGTTAAATGTCCTTGATTTGCAGTTTCGATTATTTCATGTGTCGGTGTTTTCGTGTCGGAGAAGTGGCTGTCGATATTCTCACTTGTCGATGTACTGACCTGGATCCATATATATATATATATATATATATATATATATATATATATATATATACATATATACATACATACATATGAACATATGTATATATCTATATACAAGTGCTGTTTTATGATTATTTGTGAGTCATATATTAATATATATATCTACATATAGCTGTCTATCTGTCTACAGTTACAGATATATCTGCCCATATGTCCATGCATGTTCGGCTCATATTTTAGCCTGTTCCTCATTCACTTGGCAATTGTCATGGATGATCACAGCATTGAAGTCAGTAACTAGAAGTCAGTAACTAGTGGCAACACATTTGTGTTTCAGACTTCATCTCCTTCTACATATGTGTTCTAATACATATAACTGTGTATGTAGCAACAATCTGAGTGTAACAGAGTGGTATCATAATAATACATTACCTGTAATGTTGACTGATTGTGCTGCAGGGTATGTTTGTGCAAACTTCAGGTTATGTATATCTGCCATGGTTTAGTGGTACATCACTTTGTGTATTGAGTGCAGAGTCCTGGGTTCGAGCCTTGGAGAGGCAGTTTATTTTGTTGCTGAGCAGAACAAGGGCCGTTGGCTACAGAGTGATTGAGGCACTCTTAAGCAGTTGTAAGCAAGGTTGCGAGGGTTTGCGCAGAGCTAGGCAATGCCTGCACAGGTTAAGCAATTCAGCAGGTAACTGAGTATAAGAAACTGTAACCTGACTTTAGCAGTGCTTACCCCCACGCAAACACACTTAAACATGCATACTACTGCTTATTTGTGCTTAAACCTGATTACTACTGCCTAAATACATTATGACACTGACACTTCATATATGCATTTCATGCAGTACTCCAGCTCACATTTAAATTTTATTATGTAGGTTTTATGGCAAAAAGATGTATAAATATGTTCATATACAGCTTTCACATGGAAAATGATATGTGCTGCAGTGGGACTCGAACCGGGAATGCTTATTCATTAGGCAGGTGCCCTAACCACTACACTATTGCTTTGCTGCTTCATTTGCATATATACCCATATACCCATGGATCCTAGTTCCCCTAACACCCACCCCAACACGTCACTGACACATCAGTCGTCCATTCTCCAGTTGGAAACATGGTGTATCCACACCTCTATACATTGGCCACACCCTACTCCTCTGGACCCATCCCATGGGTTGACTCAATCCAAGTATCCTCATACATCCCAACCTTTTAGTCCACAAACACTGGTGACATGAGTGACTTCTAGGACACTATTCCCAATGATTGGGTTGTCCTACCTGGGGCACACGTGTCTTTATTTCATGATTAGACTCTATACGTCATTACTTCATTACTCCAGTTAACAAGAGACTAAAATAAATTGATAACTAAGACTATATGATAACACACACGTTACACATGTAAACCAATGATGTACGAGTTCGGCAACATTATATTACAAATAAGACCGGTTTAGTGATTGGCATTGATGTAGCCGGTAAATCACAGGAATGATTCAAATATTTCATAATGAGAAAGTCCTCACATTTTATTCTTTTGAGAACAGCACTAACTTCGAAACTAAACACACAACTCTGAATTATTGCAGATTTGTCCCTTCCCTCTATCTTCTCGTAACTCTAATACTATAGTACTGCAATATACAATGGAAACAAAACAACAGCTTATATTGCCTTGGAAGGTTATATCCCAGCAGAATCGTGAAAATGTCACAAAGACATATATATATATATATATATATATATATATATATATATATATATAGATATATAGATGACAACCATTTCATGACAGCCAAAGTAAGGCCTGCACTGTTACAAAGGCCATGCATTTGGCATGAAATTGAGTTCGGATATATAAGCCACAGTGCAGAGAAGGGGGTCACCGTTTTTTCTGTACTGGACTATGAATAAATCTTTATTTAAGAACTGTTAACTGAGTATGTAGACTGTTCCAACAAGGCAAGACTCCATTCAGTCATGACTTGAGCATTAGAGGCCAAATAACACAACTAAACATACACAAGAATCATACTCTCAACCTCTTAATGTAAGAAGTCTAGCCAAAGCCTAATATAATTGGGGGTGGGGGTCAAAGATTGGGACATACTGGGATCAATTCAATAACTCTGCTTGACAGATGCCCAGTAAATTGATCAATGGGGTGGCATGAGCCGACACACCTTGCCTAGGCTTATAAATGCCCTTCGGCAGATAGCCTAGTACTTACCTATGAATCTATTACATGTATGGTTATGCACAACCTATTATTCTATCTACTGTCAAGGTTTGCAGGGGCACTTTCATGTTATTTATGTCTGCAAAAGGAATGAATGTGGTACAGGGAATGTACTTCTACGTATAGATATATGTATGTGTGTATGCATATATATTTATAAAAAACTCATTGACCTCCACGAGGCAGTCCAATTAGAACCGGGCCATCCAACCCTGACACGCCTGGATCCATATTTCATACCCATGGTTCCTCCACCCCACCCGAGTTCCACATACACACAAACCATCCATTCCCTAGTTGCTATCCCAGCCATAACACACCTCCACACATTGCCCTCTTCCCAGCATTAGAGACACTATACGTATGTTGTCTCCACCCATGTATCATCAGGCTCTCCAAACCTTTTAGTCCTTGAACATAACTGCCCTGGCTTGTGTACTGGTCGGAAGTCCAAACAACGTGCACATTTTGGGTAGTCTCACCAGTGACTACCATGTAATTGTTTGTAAGGTAGACATAGCAGGTGGACAATGTTACTCCCACTGGTAGTATCCTGCCTGTAGTTTGAGAAGCAGTGATTTGCTCACCCCTGCCCAGCTTGATATGACATAAGATGACAGCACAAAATAATACAGGTGTTGCTGTTGTTTTCCTTCTCATTCTTTTTGTATGCTTTATTGTCACGATGTTCATTCTTCATAATATATATATATATATATATATATATATATATATATATATATATATATATATATATATTATATCTGTACATACACACGCGCATACATCTACATAATTATATACATTTCCTATACTGTTAGATGCCTGTGATGGATGATGTGTTTGTGATCACAGCAGCTGAATGTGAATCTGCCGTGGCTTAGTGGAACTCACGTCAACTACAGTGTGCAGGGTTGGGGGTTTGTAGCCTGGCAGTGCAGATTATTTTGTTAATGGCCACAACAATAGCTGTTGGCTACAGGGTGAGTATGCGCTTGTTTGTGCGAAGCACTGCATTACTAACCTCTGGTTGCGGCGTCTTGCACTCAGCCTCTACATTGCTTGGTACTCGCATACTGGTGGCCAAACAGGCTTACTCCCGCTTGCTCCCACATACACAAGCACAACAATGTGCATTTTGTTCACATCTGTCAACCAGGACAGACAGAATGTATGCTTGTCCATTGTCAGTGGTGGCCTGGGGTGTAGAGCTCTACATTTACCCCAGCTACGTATCTCAATTAATACTGGGGTGTTCACATTCATAGAGGGTAGCAAACATAACATAGCTATGTCCCCCATTAATCATGCTTAGTTTACGTTGAATTGTCGGTATTATCCATGCTTAAGTCAGGTTTACATATCAGGTATGACTGTTGACAAAGGTCAGTTTAATGTGAGGTAGGATTTCTGTTTCATAGGTCTGGGTAGGTTAGATGCAGGTATTCAGGGTAGGTGTAGTTATTCCATACTTGTTTGGTACAGTAGAGGTGAATAGCTATGGAGTAGGCAGGTAGGTAGTGGGGGTGACATTCTAGCTGTATAGCAGCCCATAGTTATAATTGGATGGGGAGCAATAGGGAAGGTGTGTCGGATGTTGGGATTTGTATGCCAGGCAGGACAAGAGGTGTCAGTATCACTAGTTGATGTAGTGGTATAGAGTGTGAGGTGGGGGGGGGTTGCAAGGTGGTGAGCCTGTGCTGCTCCAGGTGTGCTTGTGGTGTTCCTTCATGTATTAGTTACATATGTCTTGTGGGATAGCTTTGATACTACATGTGGGTTGGGGTTTCAGATACCGGCAATATAGTGGGGGAAGAGCGTGTCACCTACATGTACCCGTAGACATTAATAGAAATGAAACAGGGGCTGATAGATACATGGTGTGCATGGGGCACAAAGGGGGGTGTTAGTAGGGGGATTATCCAAGGATGTGCAGGATGGCTGCAGGGAAGGTCCATAGCTGGCCATGCTGTCTACGACAACAGCTGTGCATATACACTGCATTTGGTGTTTGTGTCAGACACTCACACGCCTGGGTGGGGGTGAGGACTACAATAATACCTTGTTATGCCTATTACATCGGCTTACATGCCTACAGTGGGGTGTTGCGACCATGTGTTCATAGGCGTTGTGTAGTGGGTTATGCAACAACATATATGGTTATACCATACTTAGCCATGTAAACTGGACTGTGCTGCGGTGGGACCCATATCGGGAATAGCTGCCTGTTAGGCGTAAGCATGCCTGTCAACTGTACAGAATCCACAGCCTGTCCAGAGTTTGCTTCATACTATTGGTGTGTTCCTCTTACAATCTGCACCTGTCTGGCAAATACCTGGGAACCAACACCATTAAATACAGACAAGTAATTGGGTTTCGGACCCTACATCCTTCAGCCAGGTCATGCTAATGCATAACCTATAATTCTATTAGCTTTCTAAGGTTGTAAGTAGAATATGTGCTTTCTGTCCTTATTTGTTCCTCCAACGGTTTAGGTTCTGTCCAGTGGTTTTGCTCTTAGGGGTTGAGAGGTATGGGCATAAGCTATGCCCAATTCGTAATATTACTTACATCCCCGGGAAGGTCCTAATACAACTGCGCCAGCCAACACCTGCATGCCTGGGCCCATAATTGTATACCCATAGTTCCCCCTCATCCTTACTGTGGGTGCAGGTGGGTTCTAACCACACCACTACACACTGCCCACTCTCCACTTGTCAGGACACATGTCGTACGTACATGGGTCATCAGGCTTGCACAACCTACTGGTCTGTGTACATATACAGCCTTGGTGGATGAATCATTACAGGGACTGACTCCGATGATCATTAATTTTTGGGGTGTCCCACAAGGGACATTGATGTCTTTGTTTCAAGATTAGACTTGGCAGGTCTCTTCCACTGGTAGTGTACTGCCTATGGTCTGGGAAGCAGTGGTGTGTTTACTTGTATTGTGTGTTTGTATGTTTCACTTGTCTAGGTGGAGGTGGTTGCTGCTACATGTTACACGTTTGTTGATTGGACCCCACACCCCCATTTGCACGGCATGTGAACATATGTAATTCGTGACTGCTGTATCATATCCTAGCTATTTACATGTGTATATTTACACACACATGTATATGTAAATATATATCTATATATATATATATATATATATATATATATATAAAATCTACATTACTATATACAGATATATCCCACCCCCACCCGCACCTCCTCTACAGCACCCATCCTTACTCTGGGTGAAGGTCAGTTCTGAACACACCACTACATGCTGCCCACTCTCCACTTCACGGGACCCATGTCGTAAGTTGTCTCAACCCATGGGTCATCAGGCTTTCCCATCCTTTTATTCCGGGTATGTACACACCCCAGCCAGACTGGTCATCACATCGGCTTCCTTTGGTTATATGTCAATTTTTGGGGCGTCCTGCACAGGTGCACTCTGTACCCCCCCAGGTTGTATCCTGCCTGTGGTCTGGGAAGCAGTGGACTATTTACATTGTTTGTGGGTTCTTGTGTATGTTTCCTCTGTTTGGCTGGGGGGAGGGTCATGCTACGTGTTACATGTTTCTTGCTTGGGCCCCTCACTTCCATTGACATAGCCTGTGAACATATGTCATTCTTGTGTGCTGTTTCCTATCATAGCTGTATATCTGTGTATATCTACACACGCACACACAAACGCAAACACACACATATATATATATATATATATATATATATATATATATATATATATATATATATATATATATGTATATATCTGCATACATATATTGCTTATATATATTGCTTATATATATATATATATATATATATATATATATATATATATATATATATAATATATATATATATATATATATAATATATATATATATATATATATATATATATATATATATAAATCCATGTGGGTATATGGGATGTATGGCTTTAATCTCACTTATCTATTGCTATGATGGCTTAGTGGTTAACTACTGTGACTATACTGTACAGGGTCCTAGATTTGAGCCTTGCTGAGGCAGGTTATTTTGTTGCTGGGCAGAACTTGGACCGTTGGATCCAGAGTGATTAAGGCACTTTACAGTGGTTGTAGGTGGCTTTGCGTGAGTTTGCACGAAGGTAAGCACTGCTAACCTCCGGTTACAGTTTCTTACTCTTATTAGCTTCTACTTTGCTTACTCTGTGGAGGCAATGCTTACCCCTGCGCAAGCACACTTGGACATGCTTACCGCTGCTTATTTGTGCTTAGAACTGCGTACATGTGCCTTATTCAGTATGACACTAATACTTCACATGTGCATTTCATGCAGTACTCCGGTTCACATTTAATTGTTATTCTGTAGGTTATACAGCAAAACAATGTAAAATTATGTTCACATACAGATTTCCCACTGAAAATTATTTGTGCTGCACTGGGACTTGATCTGGGAATGCTTGCTCACTAGGCGGATGCTCTAACCACTCCACTGTTTCTGTGCTGCTTCATTTGCTTATATATTCCTTGTTATCCTCTTCAGCTTTTTCAGATGCTTTAACCGTAGCTAGGTGATGGGCAAACCCTGCGAACCTATGGTTGGCTTTACTCGGGGTTTTAAAACACATCAGCAATATGGACTCTTCATTTTATGTGACTGTACTGTTGCTGTTGAACACATGGGGACTGTTGGTGGGGATATGTGGACACTTGTGAGCTGTCACGCTCATTTATTTACACATTCTTCTGTTCTACTTTGCAGGGGTGTATTTATTCTGAGAGCTCTGCTCTCAGACACGCCCCCTGCACTCGTCCATGATCTGTGTAGCACTTGGAGTTCAGGCAGTGCACCGTCATTAATATGCATGGCGTGCTGCCGTCCTCCTCTTCAACTGCTGCTTCTGTGCAGGACTAGATTAGTCCTGCACGGAAGATTAGTAAATCCGGGAATATGTTTCCCTAAAACACTTTTTTTTATCGCGTATTACAGCACAGTGTTCTTTAATTCTGTTCGATAATCTTCATGAAGTCTTACCAATAAAAAAAACTTTTTATATGATTTTCTTTAACTCCTTTTTGTTTCCTTTATCCCCCTCATTTCTGTGGCTCAAGATAAATATTAATTTTTTATTTCCTACCTGATATTTATGTCTCAAATGAAGGGTGATATATTATGTGTAGTTACAGCACATACCTTCTCTCATATATGTTTTTTTTTTCACTAACCCCCGGATTCTGCAAGCCTTGCACGGCATGCAGGATTAGTGCAGGAGTTCTAGCAGGCAATATGTCTGCCATGTGATCCAGGAATAGCCTGTAGGAGTGTGCACGAGCACTCCTGAACTAGTCCTGCACCGACTCAGCCCCTGTATGCAAATTACCCCATTTTCAGGAGAAAGCCATGCAAATGAGGAGAATTTGTGACCCAGGAAGCTGGAAACTGGCCATGCAGGACTAATATAATCTGCAGAAATGTACTTGGTTAGTAACCGAGTACATTTCTGCAAATTCCAAAACGGAGCCATGACAGCTCCAAATAAAGGATGTATATCATTCATGAAGCATGCCAATGGCCAAGTATAAAGCCACTGGCATTGAGAACAGTTTAGAAAATAAAAAAAAAATCAACTTTCATTTTTTTTGCCGATCTCGGACATTTAAGCGTAGGGCAGTAGTGCGCAAACGGGATTGGGGGGGGGTAAGAAAATAAACCTAAAATAAGCATTCTAACTAAAATCACTATTCTGCCATTAAAGTCAATGGTAGGCAGAGGACAACATGGCCAGTGAGTAGTGATTGCTAAGGGGGAGGCTCAGTGTGAGACATGTAACCATGTATTAGCAGGCAATCCTATGCAAATGAGGGGAATGATAGTGAATCCCAGATTTCCCCAGCATGCTAGTCAGCTCCCAACAGTGTAAGAGCAGGAATAGCTTGGTACAAGCCTAGGAGTTGGCTGACATCATAGGGGGGGTGTCAGGCATACTGTAAGTGGATTGGAGCCCTGTGTCTCAGGTTTGCTCCTAGCTTAGCACAGCTAGGTAAGGGGGTGTATATGATTATGCCTAGCACTCTTTAAATTGCTTAAGTGGGTGTGTGCACCACGCACCAGATTTTAAAGAAAAAAAAAGGTAAACAAGGAAATAGCAGCTCTGTGCACATTTGAGCACTGTGTTTGTGCGGCGCACCCCTGGGCTTAACAGGAAGGCAGTGGGAAAGGAAAACAGTAGTAGGTAAGCAAGAAGAACTAGCATAGCTGGCAGGTGAAATGTATCAGAATCAGCCAATTACACAGGCAGCAGACCAGCCCAGCCCAGAAAACTACTATAAACTATGAAAACACCTTCCCCTCTGGGTTTTCTCATACTCTGCACCACTGCGGGAAACTTTTAACAAACAAAACTACAAAATGATAGGGGCTGCAGCAGGCATCATATAACAACATGTGCAATAAGCTGAGGGTGGTGAGGATGTGAATGCTGCCGATCAACCCACAGTGTGGAGATGGAGAAGAGTCTACAGACCCAGGGTAACCTACCAGGGGCTACATGAGCTGGAGATAGTGGGGCACTATAGGGTGGACATGGACCTCCTACAGCAAATTGTTGAGCTGTGCCGGCCACACTTGAAACACCAAACTGACTGAGGGAAACCCATCCCAGTGGATACCAAGGTATGTGTAGGCCTAGGAATACTAGCCACAGGTACCTCTCAAAGCTCAACTGGGGATATCATGGGGATCTCACAGGCATCAGCATCCAGAGTATTCCACCAGCACCTGGATGCCATGTCAGCACATGCCAGCGGGCATGTATATTTCCTCAACACCCATGATGTGTTGGCCAGCAATATGCGTCTCTTCTACCAAATAGCAGAATACCCTGAGGTAGTGGGTGCTATAGACTGCATGCACATATGCATCAAAGCACCACCCGATGATCAGGGTAGGGCCTACATCAACCGCAGGGGCCTCCCCTCCATCAACTGCCAGGTTGTGTGCGATGCCCAGGACATTATAATGAATGTGTGTGCTGGCTGCCCTGGAAGATATCATGATTCCCTTATCTGGCATCTGATGCAGCTGTACCAGAGATTTGCCAATAGGGACATCTCCTACAGTCACCTAATGGAGGATGCTGGTTACACACTGGCACCGTGGCTGATGACACCCATCAGAAATGCACACACACCAGAACAAGAACTCCATAATGAGGCACACACACAGACCAGACTTACAATAGAGCATGTGTTTGGGATGCTCAAGTCATGGTTCCAGTGCCTGGACACATCCGGTGGAGACTTTCAGTACTCACCAGCTACATGTACTCAAATTATTATGGTATGTGCCATGCTACACAATGTGATCCTGCAAAAACAACTGCAGCAGGAACAGCACGGGGCAGGCCATATAGCCCCCCACCAGTGGCAAGGCCTGCACAGGCACAGAGTGACTTGGAGGAGGAACAACCTGAGCCTACCCCAGTAGGCAGATGGATGCATGCCCAATATGCCCTGGCCTTGGCAAATAGGCAACGCATAGCACATGCACTGACACAGTAGGGACCCAGGGAATGGCACCTCTCTCTGACTCCCACATACAGTAAAAGGGATGCCAGACATGACACTACCTGTGCTCAACCATGTACAGGGAGTGTACTATGTACATCTGACATAGGCAGCACTCCAGCACCATCCTCAAAACTGGCACACCCACAAGGTAAGCCAATCAACCTACCAATTGCCAAATTAAGTAGAATGTCTTGTTACCTGTATCTATGGTATGGATGTGAGCATGCAAGGGAATTTGGTGGCTGAATGTTATAGCAGCAGATAGTAGACACCCATAGTGGCACCATAGCATCTGTAACACATACTGGAGTCACCATAGTAGCCAGTAGTACACAGGTTGACAAAACGCACTGCAGGAAATGTGCTGGGCGACATGTGTGTCTGTATGACTCACACATGCCAGTCAGGGAGGTTCACATATCCAACAACAGTCTCAGCCAGCAGGACAGTTGTAGACAAACACAAACAGAGCCTGTGCTATGGCCTCTGAATGATGCCTATAGGTAACCTCCCCCCAGGCCTGCACAGACAGACTACAACAGGTCAGGCACTGGGATGTTAGTTCTGAAGGGTCGGAAGTCAGACAATAATATGTAGGGCAGCCAAAGCTAAGACCTGTAGTACACTGATATGCATCTAGTCAGTATGATAGGGTTGAATACAGAATGAAATGGAGTATCTGACATACCAGTACAGTCATAGCAAATGTGTGCAAGTGCCAGGTGTACCCCCCATCCTATGTAGACATGTAGAAACAGTAAGGTGTGCCCCCAATCCTATGTAGAAATGTAGAAATAGTCAGGTGTCCCCCTCAATCCTGTGTAGAAATGTAGTAACAGTCAGGTGTGCCCCCAATCCTGTGTAGAAATGTAAAAACAATCAGGTGTGCCCCTACCCCCACTCCAGCGTAGAAATGTAGTAACAGTCAGGTGTGCCTCCCAATCCTATGTAGAAATGTAGTAACAGTCAGGTGTGCCCCCCCCCACTCCTATGTAGACATGTGGAAACAGACAGGTCTGCCCCTTCCCCCAATCCAGTGTAGAAATGTAGTGACACTCAGGTGTGCCCTCCAATCCTGTGTAGAAATGTAGTAACATGTATGAGTAGGTATAATATGAGTGGAGCACAGATGCCCAGAGGTAGCCAAGGTAGCAGGATAGGTCGTAGCATTTGCATGATATGCAGGTCTGTGTGTGTTAGGATGGTGTGTGTTCATAATGTGTAAGAGTGGTCAGTATGTATGCATGTTGAGGTAAGACCTGGTGGCCATTGCCCACTACTGCTGATGACAGGGACAAGCCCTCACAACTGCAGTGCCAAAGGCAATCCCCATCAGTATAACACATGCTAGCAGTAAGACATTGTAAATGTATGGTGGTAATATGTGTCACCATATGAAAGACTGACATGGCATGGCTGTTGGGCTAGATATACAAGTATTACACAGGAGAAAGTACCCCAGACATACAGTATATATTGTGTCACAGTGAAATGGAGACATCCTTGGATTTGTACATATAGGTATGCATCACAGTAACTGGACTTGTAGTAGGGCATACCAGTGATGTCTGCCCGAATACCTGCAGATCACAAAGGAGGTAGGACTGATGTATTGGGAATCAGCTGATGTACCTGCACATGCTAGCATAACTGGAATGCCCCATGCATATCTGTGTGTCAGATGCAAGTAGTGTTCATAGCACACATGCACCCAGCCATGCAATCACCACCCACAGGCACCTCTCTGGTAATATCCCTGCTGGGAGGAATGGGTACAGTAAAACCCCACCTGTATATGGCAGTAGCGGAAGACTGCAGCATGCAGTGCAGGTGTCTCATGCAGGTGTGTCCCTAGCTGTAGGTAGCACCCTGCCAGCATCCACACCACCTGATCAAGACTGATAGAAGGTATTGGCATGAACACCTATCACAACTACCCTGTCACCCGAGGGGAATATACTGTATGGTGGTCTGGGACTGTAGGACTGACAGAACGCAACAGCCTGTCACATCTGGCCTACAGCAACATCTAATGCCCCACAGGCTTCTGCCAAAGGCCTGTGACTCACACGTACTGCCAATGCATGTTATGTCATGGACACCCAAATAACAACATAACACACTCCACATAAGCCATATGTAAGGCCATGTGGACAAACTACAGTAACATGTCCACCATGTTCCACTGCATGAGCTGTGGACCAACACTAACACACACCAGTGATGGGGTGATACCCTTAGCGAAAGTATTAGAGAATGTATGCATAATGTATGGAAGAAGTTAGAATAACAGAGGGGGGTGAGGGAGCATGGGCAGCCTGGAATGTGCAGAGTCCAACACCAAGCTGTGTGCACACACTATCCCTGGCTGCAAACACATAAATGGGTGGCTACACACCTGCCTGTACACCACAATAGGGTAAATGTCCTGACCCATTGCCCTACCTCTGGCTAACCTGTGCAAATCTGCACAGCTGGGAGGCATTGCCACAGCAAGATAAGCCCATACGGTTATGTTTATGGGCAGATGAGTAGGAGATCCTCTGCCAGCACTGTACCAAGGTGCTGAACTGGATACACAAACCCAGCACCATGTGTCTGCAGCTCCCACTCCAGAATGGCATAACGTACCATGAATGCATAGGTGTCTGCCCACAATATCGGACACAGCTGTAGTCACCCTTGTCCCCAAGTCATCACTGTGAGCAAAAATGTCCACCTGACAGTACAGTATGACATAAAACATCACTGTGTATAACAGAACATGTCTGAATATCTCTGTTAATAGCAGTCCCATGCAGCTGAAGCAGCACAGACACAATCACCTACAGTGCATACTATCCTCTGCACAGTTTGTCCCCATATTGCCAAATGATCAATGGACACCCTGCAGAAACAGTATGCTACCTGTAGGTGTACAACACAAAGGTCTGCACTGCAGTACAAACTACCTGGAATCAATCCATATATTCATCACAGAAGGGCATGCTGGGCATGCTCACACACAGACAAATGAATGCAATATCAGTCAACAACATACTGAAAGGTCATACTGGGCATGCTTATACACTTAAACAAATGAAGGCCATGTCTGCAAACAACAGCGGACCGTACATATCTGGCAGTTGTAGATGGTAGTGCAGATACTCCTCAGTATGCACCATTCATGCTTTGCACACACCCTGGATAGGAATACAGGCATATATCCAAGGACAGCACACTATAATAAGCCAAAAGTAGACATACATAGATGTGTGGAAGAGAGTGACTATCACAAGGGGCCATCCACTATGAGACCTGTCCCACTCAGCACACAGCCAAATGGCTACAACCACATGAGGTTCAGATGTCACTCACTGTAGACCTTAGCCACTGGTATCTGTCAGCATTATGGACTATGTGTTGCAAGTGCTGGTTGTGCAACATGACTGTACAAGGAAGTAGTCATATAGTATCTGTATACACGTATCTGTGGAATATAACCCTGTGTGTGCCAGCATGTGGTGTGTCAACCTCTAGATGAATGGGTTTTGGCCCATGTGCACACTCTGCCCTCCCCATAGCCCTACTATGACAAGCCTGCTGAGGTCATCCACTTTGAAATACACCCTTGTGAAAGGTGTAAGCCATAAATCTCTGTGGCACTTCCTATAACTACATACTGCTGTAGTGTGATAAACTAGTTAGGTAGGAGTTCTAATCCCAGACATGGCAACTGTGTGTGTGCTTTTTCTGAGTAAAGAGCAATGCTTTTTAGGTTAGTCACACTTACTACAATTCAAATGCCCTACTTTGGCAAGGCTGATGATGTCATACACTGTGAAATATACCTCTTGGAAAGTTTTAGCCCAGTAATCTCCATGGCGAGTCCTATAACTGCGTACTGTTGTAGTATGATAAACTAGTTAGGTAGGAGTTCTAATCCCACTCATGGCAACTGTGTGTGTGTGCGTGTGTGTGTGTGTGTGTGTGTGTGTGTGTGTGTGTGTAGACAGAGCAATGCTTTTTAGGCTAGTCACACTCACTACAATTCAAATGCCCTACTTTCGCAAGGCTGCTGATGTCATACATTGTGAAATACACCTTTCAGAAAGCTGTAGCCCAGTAGTCTCTGTGGAGCATCCTATAATTGCGTACTGCTGTAGTGTAATAAACTATTTAGGAAGGAGTTCTAATTCCAGACATGGTAACTGCTTGTGTGTCTCTGTTTGTGTAGAGATCAATGCTTTTTAGGATAGTCATACTAACTACAATACAAATGTTCTACTTTGGTAAGGCTGCTGATGTCATACACTGTGAAATACACCTTTTGGAAAGTTGTAACCCAGTAATGACTGTGGCATGTCCTATAACTACGTACTGCTGTAGTGTGATAAACTAGTTAGGTAGGAGATCTAATCCCAGCCATGGCAAGTGTGTGTCACTGTTTGTGTAGAGAGGAATGCTTTTTAGGCTAGTCACACTCACTACAATTCAAATGCCCTACTTTGGCAAGACTGCTGATGTCATACATTGTGAAATACACCTTTCAGAAAGTTGTAGCCCAGTAATCTCCGTGGCACGTCCTATAACTGCATACTGCTGTAATATGATAAACACGTTAGGTAGAAGTTCTAAACCCAGACATGGCAAGAGTGTGTGTGTGTGTGTGTGTGTGTGTGTGTGTGTGTGTGTGTGTGTATATGTCTCTGTCTGTGTAGGAAGCAATGCATTTTATGCTAGTTATGCACACTATGATTCAAATGCCCTACATTGACAATCCTGACAATGTCATTAACTGTGAAATACACCTTTGAGGAAGGAGTACTCCAGTAACCCCTGTGGTGCATCCTATAACAGCTTCATGCTGTAGTGTGATATAGAACTCTGCTAGGAGTTCTAGTTCTACACATGGCAGTTGTGGATTTTTTTGTGTGTGTTTCTATGTCTGTGTAGGGTGCGCAATGCATTTTAGCCTAGCCACACTCACTGCAAGTCAAATGTCCTACTTTGTCAATCTTGCTGATGTAATTCATTGTGAAATGCACCTTTGGGAAGAAGTACTCCAGAAATCTCTGTGACGCATCCTATAACTGCATAGTGCTGTAGTTTAATAAACTAGTTAGGTAGGAGTTCTAATCCCAGACATGACAGGTGTGTGTGTGTGTGTGTGTGTGTGTGTGTGTGTGTGTGTGTGTGTGTGTATGTCTGTCTGTGTTTGTAAGTCGTATCCTGTGTGGAGGTGGGTGTGAGTGTATAACAACTGGACTCAATGTGGAGCGAGTTTTGCATATTTCTTATATGGTGACCCTAGTATATATCACAATGTCCACCATACAGGGATAACAGATATGAAATAGCTGAGAGGCTGGCATGAAAATCCATACCCCTACATGTGACATCAAGGCCAGACAAACAAAGTTAGCAACCCAGATAACACTCTCAACCCATGTCTCATACACACACACACACACACACACACACACACAC
This sequence comes from Protopterus annectens, assembly GCF_019279795.1. Lineage (NCBI taxonomy): Eukaryota > Metazoa > Chordata > Ceratodontiformes > Protopteridae > Protopterus > Protopterus annectens. The sequence continues at coordinate 333,904,590 of NC_056726.1, forward strand.
ACACACACACACACACACACACACACACACACACACACACACTTGCCTAGGCAACAGCCGCTATATTGGTAGTACCTTGCATATTGCCCACTGATAGTAACCATGGTTTGATTGCAGTGGGCTACAGAAGGCATGTCCCCCTTTCCATCTGTCCAATAGGCACATACATGCCAACAGTGCACCTTCTCCATGTTCCCCACAGGACACCTGCAACACCTGTGGTGCCATCAAATGTGACCCACAAAGGACATACCATGCCTGGAAAACATGCTCTGTATGGACAGGTGCCACTGACACCAGGGAATGCTGGTATCATGCTATCAATGTAGGTGTAGGGTAAACCTGCTGTCCATTAACAGTTCCTGCCACATGAGGCCAGGACTGGCACATCTGATGATAATAATCTGTGTACACAACATGAGCCAAAGGTACAGTTTCACATGCACCATCTATGTCATGGACTTAGGAACACATACATGGCAAGCAATGCACAACATTGGCCACACGCAATAGTCACCCAGGTGACTGGATGGTAAATACAATACCCACCTGTTTGGGAAAATCCAGAAACTACACCCCTGAGCCACAATGCAGACCATTGTCATGTGGGCTGATGCCAAGGTATGCCCATCACCTAGCCTCGTATAGCTGTCTGGCACAGTTGAACACTGCATACCCGTGAAGCAGCGCACCCATGCATGTTAGTACTGGCAGAGTGTGTGTGTGTGTGTGTGTGTGTGTGTGTGTGTGTGTGTGTGTGTGTGTCTGTGTGTGTGTCTGTGTGCGTTTGTGTTGCATGATGCGTATGATCACAGTTGCACTCACTACAACCCCCATTGACATAACAAAGCATGCTGTCCAGTGTCAGACACCTCCACATACCCTTTACCCATATAACCTCTGTATGACCCCTGTGCTGCATGTGATACCTGCACAGTAATGTGTTGTGGCAATCTCACTAGTGATGAGTTGTATTCCTGGCCCTGCCAAGTGTGTCAGTGTGTGTGCATCCCTGTGAGAGTGTGGCTGTGTTGATACTGGCACCTGTTCATGTGGACAGGCATGTGTACTACACCTACAGGGTATAGCTACCATATCCCTGTTGCAGATGTCACTCACCATCACATATACGTTTTGAGGGCTCCTCAACATTTAACCTATGTGGCGCATCCAATAACTACATAGAAATGTGATAGCACTACATAGATGTCAGGGATTTGATAGCCTATGCTGGTAGATGTGTGACACAAACATGCTTAAGTTTTACTCTCCCACCCCTCCCTGACTTTACTTTGTCTCTGTCTGTCTCTCTCACTCCCTCTCTGGTGGAAGTAGGGAGTTACACCTGCTTTGCTTATGGAGCAGCATGTGTATTTTAAGTGATGCTCATGATCAGCTGATGGCCTCTGCATGAATTGCAACCCTCCTCTAGCTGATTGCATTTGGAACAGCTGTGGTAACATTCCCATTGCCAATTACATGGAAACACACTCCATTATCTAGGAACATCATGTTGGTGTTGGGCCTTTTCATTCAATGTGAGCCGAAACTCATTCTGTTGTTTGGCAAACAGCATCTCAAATGGATTGGGGATTTACCTCTAACAACATAACACTGTGGAAACAGGACAACACACAGGAGGGGAATGTGCCTGACCTGACTACAGACTATAAGTGCTGCTATACTGCATTTGGGGTAAAGTTGATTTAACAGGGTGTATGTGGATATGGCTGTCCTACATGTTTTAATAACTGCCATGTCAGTGCTATGGTTATGAGGAAACCCCATCTGTAGGGTCATCTGCAGACTGGGCAGTGTGTAGTGCTTTTTGTTTCATATGTTACCCACAGAGCACCTCTCTGTAAACTGCAGAAGCTAGTGTGAGGATTGCAGTCTGTAGATGGTGAAAGCCATGAGCATTACTGACTTCATATCCCTCATAGGACATATGTTGCAACAAACCCTGTTACAACAGTAAATGTATGAGGTTATCACAGCAACATGTCAATATTGGCCCTGTGTATGTGCCTCCAGCGACAAGTCTATCAACCTTTGTATATATGTCATGCAGTAAGAGGTCCATATATGCTGTACACCATAATTAGTGACATCATATCTAATAACAAGCTAGTGAGATATCAGACTGCTACACATGTTATGTATAGTAGGGGTTATATTTGATGACATAACCTGGACATTCTGTGGTTGTGTGTACAGTACTGAGGTCTGTGTATGTAAGGTGAATGTCGACAGTGTGTGTATTGTCAATATGTACTGTGGCTTGTGTTCAGACTGTGGTAGATGTCATTGTTCCTGGTCCTGTTCTATCTGATGTTACATGCTGCACTACTGTATGTTACCTTATCGGCTTACATGTTTGTAGAGCCATACACACACATGTCCCATACCACAGAAAGGCATTGGACCACGCTGTGTAGCAGCCCAGTATATGTAGGGTTAGTGTGTGAGTGCCACATATGAGGATGGTGTCAAACAGATAGTCCATATACTGTAATATTACTCTAGGTTACTATATGTGGCTGTGGCTGTGTTCACATTGGCTGTGGTTATGCACTTTCACACTGATGTATCGTACTTTGTGCTGTGACATGCCTGTAGAGCCTGCTATATATGCAGGTACATGTGCATTCCCCCATAGGAAATGTAGGCCAGTGTTGAGCCAGTCTGCCTGTAGCCTGCACAGCGCTTTGTTACATGCCTAACAGCTTAGTGTACTTACGCAGTGGGATGTCATGTCCAGATACTTGCCAGATGTACTGCTGCTGAGCCTCCCTTAGCAGTCATGTATGTTATAGAGAGCAGTAGGATGCTGTACAGATGTATGTCAATATCTAGTGGGTAGTATGTGGCCATGGCACCTCTGTACCAGCAGTTATGTGTCATGACAGACAGGGGTGTGTCAATGCATAACCTATGGGTACAAATGTATACCAGTCATTACGTGTTATACCCATCTACATGGCTGTTAACATCCACATTGTCAGACTTGGTCGACATGTCTTGCACTAAGGGGTTCTGTGTATACCTCTGGACTGTCCAGAGTGTGTCAGTATGTCCACATATATTGGCCAATATCTCTGCTGCATTACGTGCTAGCAGCGGTATGATGTCCTTACGATGTCTGTCAGTAGCCAATGGCGCACATGTTAAAAGCAGATGTGACCTCCCACGCACCATGTCTGTGAAGACAATCTCTATTACAGTAGCAATTCTCTACAAATATACCTGCTATACACACCTCACATCCCCTTGCACTAAGAGTTTGAGACTATAGGGTTTATGGTAGGGCTACACTCCATGTTCGGTATATATGGTGAAAATATATGTATATATAATTATCCAGATATCTATATAGCTATATACACATATACATATCGACATATATAGATGGATATGTATATGTACACACATATATATATATATATATATATATATATATATATATATATATATATATATATATATATATACATATCAACACCCAGTTATATACATATAAAGAGCAATGTATGTCTACACATATACAGATAGGGATACATATGCACATATACGTATGGATATCTACATATATACTGGCAGTAGTAGGTATATCAGAATAGATATGTATGCACATATAGTTATAGATATCTACATATATACCAGCATAACTAGGCATATCTGTACACATAGGATGTGCATATATATAAAGCTATATAGACATATATCTATATATACATATAAATATATCTATATATACATATACCTATATATACACATATACATATATATATATATATATATATATATATATATATATATATATATATATACATATACATATATATATATATATATATATATATATATATATATATACAAAGAGATGTACACATGGCCATATATATGTAGCACTATGCAGATGTGTATACAGACATATGTATGAGTATACATGTGTATGTACATGTAGACATATATAGTCCTGATATATGTATACAACCATATTCCTGTCATGAGTAAACTCACGGTTGTGTATACCTTCCCAGATGTATCTCACCTTTTGTATCTGATATGGGCACATTATGATTAAACAACATATATGATGCAACAGTCATAATAACAAGGACTACACAATTCAGGAACTAAAGACAATTGTTCAATACTACTCAATATATATATTGACAGCTATATTGGTAAAACAACAGCTGTCTTCACAGTGGTCATGGTGTAGAGATTAAGTGCTGTGACTTCAGTGTACAGGGTCCTGGGTTCAAGATCTGCAACAGCTGTTCATTTCGTTGCTGGGCAGAACAAGGGCTGTCGGATACAGAGTGGTTAAGGCAGTTTTGAGCAGCTTTAAGCAGGTTTGCATGGGTTTGAGCAAAGTTTATCAGTGCTGAGCTGTGGGTAAATGTACGGGCATTTACACAGTGTAGGCATCACTTACCAGTGCGCATATCAGCTCAGTGGTTATATTCAAGCAATGCTGATACTTGCTAAGCATGGCTTAGCCCTGGTAACCAGGTCACACCACCCAGTCTGATAATCTGTAATAAGTGTATGTAATGCCATGTACAATACATGTGTCTCTGTGCTGTCATTACTGTAGCAAGGGGTGTGAGTGTCATGTGTGGGACACAGACATATATGAGGCTTATACATCACTGTTATCCATATGAATGTGTTACTTACATGTGTAGTAGCCCAGGGTACGTGCTGTCACACTGGCATGTTGTGTATCATGGCAGTGCTACTGCTGACAGTGCTAACCTAGGCAAGAACAGAGTGCTAAATTTAGTGCTGATAACAGGCACACCTCTGCACATAGCTGGGCACCGAGGCCTCCCTGTTGTATCCCTGGAGTGTGAGTTGTGTCACAGTATATACTCCTTACTGGGTAATGATCCGTCATGTGGAATGTAACTGTAGACTACTGTCTGTACAGCACATTTTAGTGATGGCTTCCGACATGTAGTTATGGCATACATATTGTTGTTAGATGTCTATCTGTCAACATACTCATGTTACTGCATAGCTACTTGCCAAGCTGATGACTGTCAGTCCCTGTACAGTTGTGCAGCTGGCCGGTATCCAGCTGGGATATGGGCAGGCAACCTAAGCTTGATTGACACTGACATGTCTGCCCAGTTGTGTAAGAACTGGCACATGTAGGAGATGTCACTCTGTACGCACCACATGCCACGGGTACCTCCACTACACTACCACAGTCAACAGAACATGCTTGGGTACAGGTCTCCATCACAGACACTAACCATGTGTTGTAATGCATGTTGAATACATGTCAACCTGATCATCTCAGTGGCCATGTGCAGGAGGCACCTGGAGGATTGGCTGATGCATGTCATTCTCATCCTGAGGGTCACCACAGTTGTGTCTGTTGATAGATTGCCTGCTGCCACCTGGCAGGTGGCAGGATACCACTGTACACATGACCCCTACACAACACATCTCCCCTTGGACAATAGCTAGGTACACAGCTATGACCACCTGCAGTGATGCACCCCTGAACTGACACGTGTATGTGTGCATGACTGAGTATAGCAGTGTTTGTGTGTTAGCACACCTGTAATTGGGAATTCCATGATGGCCTTCATAACCAACCCAACACCCATTGCCATAGTCAGTTGTGGCTGCTGCTGTATGGGACATTACATGTACCCTGTTAAGTTCCCCCCATACCAGCTACATGAGCCTTGCAGTATCAGTACAACAGTGTTTTACAAATGGGTTGATAGGCATGGGATACCCATTGTGTTCTGGCATGTGTGTGTAGTTGTGTATGTCCGTATATCTGTAGGGTACAGCATTCAGAGGCCACATACTCCTGTTACAATACTCATTGCCACACAGTAGTACAGATAGTGTTGTTGCTGCCCATAGGTGAGACATAACATTGCAACACCCTACTATGTGTGTGGCATGTGCATTAGATGCATATCCCTGTAGTACCACTGTTGGGGTATACTATGGGTTATATCGCAGTCACGGCCAATGTGTGATGGTGTGATGGTGGGTATGGCAGAGTGTCATCATGGGTTTCAGGGAGTACAATATCCATTGGGGGATGTGGATGCTGTGCACACTGTCATTACACCAAGGTACACCCGGTATATGTCCCATGTACCACTTTATGGTTACCACTGTCACCATCAACCATACAGGTAACTGATACCACAATCCAAGCCAGTTATGCATGCACTGTGTGCCTCCTACCTGTAACACATTGGAGACACGGTCAAGTTTGTTAGCAGCGATAGGCCCTGGTATCTTGGATGTGTGTCTGGCTGTTATGTGTCTGCTAATGTGTATATGATGGTATGTCACACTATGTATTGTCCATATACACCCATTACATCCCCCATTAGCATACTGTACATGTCTGCGGATGTTCTGTATGTAACATGTAACCTGGGACACATTTCATCCTAAACGCTTTGTGGTGTGTGCAATATAAGCCACACACATCAGTATCACTACATAGCTTGGTAGGAGTCTAGTCCAAGTGTTGCCAAGTAACAGTGTGGGTGTATGTGGATGGGTCTACATCAGGGTGCAAGGTACACATGCCTCAGCGGGTCACCTGTTGATGTGGCACAGGCAATAACCATTTTAGTAACCTGTGACATGTGTTCAACTGTACCCCAGATATGTCACAGCCATGGTGTCACCACAGTGCCCTACCCTATGGAATATGACTGCAGACCATCCTCATGCTGACACATGTACACCTGCAACACAAATGGATAACATTATAGGTATCATCATATGCACAGGGCATCCTTTCGCTGACTCATGTACACCTACAATACAAATGGATAACAATACAGACACCACAGCCAACCAGTGTTACAGCTATAATGCATCATTGCTGGATAGTTACACTACCTGCCATTCATGCATTACACTTTACTCCTTACATGTTACACTGCAGTACTGTGTTACACTGTAGTACAGTCACCATGTGGATAAGAACCATGTTAGCCTGTCCCTGCACTGATAGTATGGATGACAGGGATGTTGCACAGGTATCATCATATGCACAGGGTGTGATGTTGGTTTGCCAGAGACCTAGGGTGAGCCGTACATTTGACACCATGTGTGTGGGTGAGGGGTGTACTGTGGTGAGCTGGGAGTGGTGATGTGGTGTGTGTAGGTATGGGGCTGCCCTAGATGTGTTTGCATAGTGTGTGGGTATGCATGCACACAGTTCTGCCATGTGGCTGCCCTACACAGTTGTTTATGGACAGCTGCAGATCATACGTGGCAGGGTGTGCAGTTCACTGCCTCCGGCCATGGACATGTGGACTGTGCCTGCCAGGGGTTCCATGGGCACGTCCAGGTACAGGCCTCAATGTGCCACTCTCACCTGGGGATGACAAATGTCCACTGGTACCAGCTCCCTCCTGGGACTGGCCAGGACCATGTGCTCGGGGCCTGCTGTGGTGTCTACAGCTTGTACTGCCACTATGGGAGCCCCTTGGTGTCCTAGCACATCCACGTTGACTACCAGCTGATGGCGATCCTAGCCTACATCCACGCAGCCATCGCTGCACTCCCACCACATGTTCATGAACGGACAGACCACGGTCAATGAGGGCCATCATCTCACCAGACCATCCATCCATGAACTCAGTTAATCCACAGATGGCACCAGCCAGTTCACGGGTGTTGTCATTTGCAGATGTGAGAGCAGCCCTCTGCAGCCTCAGGCCCTGCTGTGGTAACATTTTATATGTGCCTGTGCCACCATGATAGCCTGAAACATGCACCTGCTGGTACCAGCTATGTCACCTCTGCCAGAGGCATGATGTCCAGCAGCCCTACCACGAGCACCCTGGGACATCTGCCTAGGTGGTGCCCTGCTGGACATCCAGCTATGCCTGCTTTGACCAGACACAGTAGGCATGGTTAGCACACTTGCCTGTGCACTGCCACCAAATGCCAGCCGTCCCTCCACTATGGCTACTGGTGATGGGGTGTATATAGGCACTGTGTGCGGGGTTGGGGTGGCTAAAAGTGGGATGTCAAATGTTGGCATAGTGTTGGCCCCTGACAACCCCACCTGTGCCTCAACTTTACTATCATCATCTTCGGTGTCTGTATGGACAACAACATCAGATTGCATGCAGGAGAGACCCTGGCCCACCTCGCCACCTGCGGGGTAAAACAAAAATGCACTATAAAACCTGTACAGCATTGCCTAACAGTACACACACACACACACACACACACACACACACACACACACACACACACACACACACACACACACCTCCATAATAGCTACCTGTTCATGGCTTTACAGACAGTCCCAAGTATATATGTCTATGTGGTATCCCATCCTGCATCACACTTGTTAACGTACACACATTGATACTACTCATTAACATATCAGTCCTCTAAATGCCTACACAAGTGGTCACAACACAAGGCCTGTTGCTACTTTACCTGCCTGACCTGTGTGTAGTGGTTTTGCATGGCCTCACTGCTGTCATTCGGTATGCACCCTCTGTATGTCCGGACATGATGAGCATGGCCCCTATATGTGTGGGCTACTATGTTCTATCCATAATATCATGCACTGGTGTGTCATGTGTATGTAATGTTCAGTATATGCCAGATATGCTGCTCCTTCAGCCTATCATATGACAACTGTAACATTTGGATACACTCGCTGGTGTTGACTAGTACTTTCCCAATGCATCTGTAGTGCTGCATACTTGGGTTGTAGGTGACCACTCTGCTGAATGTGATATTAAGAGTGTGTCTACCTTCCCTCTGTATGCCTGTTCCATGCTACAGACCATATTATACTATCAGCTGTCCTGTGATTACACATATGACAGGTATTCTTGATGTATAATGTGGCAGTCCATGTACATGTACTGCACTATCCCAGAGGGAAGTACTGCTGTATGAACACCCCACAATCACACATGTGCATGCATGGCCAGTCACACAAACACACACACATGTACACAAGCATCCTACATGCATCAACCTCTCTCCACTTCACCAGAGTGACCCTACAGACAAATTCACTATCCATTAGGATGCACACACATATACAGGTGAGGTTGCACAATGAAACTACACACAGTCTTCCTATTACCCCTCTGTCAACATGCATAACATCTGGTACCCGACAGCATGCAGTGGAGCTATAGTCAATCCATGCTGGCAACAGTATACATGTGTGTGATGCATGTGCTGTTTCACTAGGTTAAGGCCCTTCCCCTGGATACCACTGCGCTCATAAACACAGTATTTCTATGCACCTGTTCTGCACCCTGCCATGTACTGTGCACCACACCTCACAGGTGTATGGCCCATTGCTGAATGTGTACTACTGTGTCGGTTATGTCAACTTTAGTGCTCACAGCCCCTATGTTTTCCAGCAACACATACCTGGTATGATATGAGGACAGATGTCATTTGTGAATGTCTGATGTCTGATGCACAGCTCTCAACATCAGTGGACCATGTATGACCAATCCAGTACTCTTACACTGACAACCATCAGAGCATACCGTGGCTATGGGGGGTGTACACACCTTTATTGATTTGACCTTGATCCGCCATGAGACCACATCACCACATATCTTAGCAGTACACAAGCCCAATATGTGACATATGTCCTGTACTTTCACATGCAGTGTCTACGGATTGTGTTAGGTGTGCAGCTACTGACCACGCTGCATACACACTGTGTAGGCATATGTGTGCACACCCTTATCATGATGGTTTATCACACCTCTTGTTGTGTGTACTACAGCAGTCATTACTCCTGGCAGGGGTATACCAGTGTGGGCCATCTGCATTTACCAGTGTGTGCTCAGTCTGCCCTACACATGTCCCCCTATTCTGCATGATTGCAAGGTCTTCTCATGTGCACATCCCATGGTGTTCACACACTGCCATCACTATTGCTGTTGGGGTAGGGTTATGGCTGCCACAGGTCCTGAACTTGACTATGTGCAGATAGAGCCATTCCTAGCATACTTAGGATCCCTGCTGCAGTGCACTGGCGTGTCACACTGACACCCCCCCTCCTTCAGCCTTTATGCAGATGCATGACAAGTAAGCCCTACACATGTGTGTCACTTTGCAGTGTCCCATACACTGAACACCACATGTTACAGCCTAGACCCCAGCTGATAATGTGGACTACTGTAATGCCTTATGCCATAGTGTATCTCTGCAGCAGTTGCCATTGTCCTATAGGTATATACACTGGTGTTGCACTGTATATGGGTGTTGTTCCGAACATGTCCCTACTGTAGGCCACGTGTCCCACCATTATGTTACTCCCTGTGGACACATTCCGCAATGACAGGATGTTAGTTATCATGCAGGTGTCTGACATACCCTTCCAATACCCCATCATGGTCACTCCTGTGCATTTCACAGCAACAATACATATACATGTATAGCATGCATTCAGGGTAGGTGTGTTAGATGTGTGCATGGAATATACCATCACCATTACATGACTGGTGTATTGGCAAGCATTTACATAAACCATACTCAACAGCTACAGGCTGCTGCCTTGGTGGTATCCTGGAGGGACCTACATAAGAGGATGAGAGATGCAATGTCAGTGGCCACACCTGTGGCAGTGCTACAGGGTGGGTGCAGTATTGCAATACATCAACCGTACATTTCCACAATACTACCACATCTGAACATCTGTTTATCACTATAATGCAGCAACACAATATATCTATGACATGTCAGATATGCATGATCTACCTGTACCAATGTGGATGCATACGCAACAGTGGTCTACTGATATGCTCTGTGTCTTTATCTGCATGCTCCTTGGCTGGTGTGTGGGTGCCACCCCCCTCCACAAAGGTGTACAGTGGTTGGTGGCTGGCTGGACAGGCAGGTGCCATGAGGCTGGCCAGGAGCTCCTCCACACGTGTCGGGGAGATGGATGGCATGCCCCCCCCATGGTAAGGTGATCCCCTGGACTGCAGAAGCATGCAGACGGGCATTGCAAAGTAGGTCAGTACAATGATGCCAGACCTGCCCATAACTGTGGTTGTGCAGTCTGACATCTCTGACCCTGTGGACTAGGTCATTCCACAGGGTGGTCTGCTCCTGCTGTTCATGTGCAGCCCTGCCAAACACCACTGGGTAGTGCTGTATCAGGTGTCTGATAAGCACATCATTTTCAGCTGTCGAATAGGTAGGCAAGCACGCATGTGAAATCTTGGCTGAAAGACATAAAAATGGAAACAGGTCTGAGCAACTCATACAGCAAGGTTACCACAGTTCATAATACACATCTATGTCACCCCTTTCACCATATCAGCTTAAATAAACTGTACACACAACTCATTAGGTATGGCTACAGCTTACCTACCAGTGGGACAGATATTGTATTGTACCACACTTTCTGCTATGTGATTGTAGCCATGTTCCCTGCGTGGACTCTATCATTGATGGCCTGTTACAGGCTATTCTCCTGCATGTCATTGTCAGGGCCACTATGCTTCCATATATGCCTGTATTATGGCTGCTTTGTGATTGCTGCACCATCTGACATTCTGTGTTATTGGGGATATCTATAAATGCTGTTGGACATGTTCCAGGATTGTGTAGACTATTACTACCAACATATGTTCTATAACAGTGACACAATAACATGTATATGTACTACTGGCCAGAAGAACCACCTCTCCAAACCCATCTACCCATGTTACTTGGCCACATCACATGTGTGTCCCAACCTGGGCCTCCTCATATACTAGTCCAGCAATACCATCAGGTGTAACCAACCCAGGGGATGTTGTCCCTGCCCGGGAGTACACACAGACATGTTCCTGTCCCCTGAGGTCAGGTCCAGGGACTGTTCCATACCGGGCTCCATAGACACATGTGGGATGTGCTACATCACTCTGAGGCACCCAGTACACATTCACACAGCTGACATGCTCCTTCTGCTCAGCCTCCAGGCCAGGCACCTTCAGGACGTGAACTACTGTTGTGAGTTGCAGTGGGTGGGAGGCTTGTTCCTATTGTGCTCATAATGGGGCCCATGGGGCGTCCACATCACAGACCACAACCACACACCATCCAGGGTGTTTAGCAACCACATGTGTGACATACCACCCCTGTAGACTGTTCTCTATATCTACCAACCCTGATCAACTCCACAACTATACCTGCCATACTTCCCCATATTCCCATTGCATACTTTACAGGTGAGGGCAATGTGGTCCCAACAAAGGACTAACATGTGACATACCCATCCATGTTGCACATACTGCCAGCTGTAGATATCTGTGTGTATTATTATGTGTGCTGGTGCCTTGCACATAGCATGCATCACTGTGGTAGTAATATAGGGGACATGTATTTACATACATATATGTTTGTGTGTGTTTGTATATATGTAGACATGTGCATATAGGTATATATCTGTATATGTGTAGATATATGTGATGTATATATGTGCTCACATATATGTCTACACATGGATATCTGTATATTTGTGGACATATATGCTTATATATATATATATATATATATATATATATATATATATCTTTATATATGATATATGTATACATATGTACACATATGCATACCTATATGTGGGGTACATTCAGACATCAGGTCCACAATCACACAACACCTTCCTCCACAGCTGCACTGTTCTGCCTTGCTCCAACACAGACAGGGGCCACATATGGACATGGACTGACATTATGGGGGTATATGTAGGACCAGATTGCAGGTAACTCTATTACACACCTATGGCATTCCTGCATGCTACATTACAGATTAACCTGAGTATCCTGCAAGGGGTGGGCTGTGGGTCCCATGTGTCCATCATAATGGCATTACTTCCACCACCAGCTATTTGCCATGTAACATACATAACTTCCCATTACACAACACACACTATGATGGCTTACATCTTGTCAGTCAGTGCCGATTTGCACAGTTGATGGATATGACCCACTACCCACAGGGATAGACACTATTGTCCTTAGCAGTTGTTCCGTTGAACATCATTACAACAACAACACCTGATGGTACATATAAATCATTCCACATCATCTATCCCACTATTATGGACCAGGTGCTACAGTCAATTACATGCATATATACTTCACATTCCTGTTGTGGGAATGATGTCAGTTCTGGATGGTTTGCTGGATGTTAGAATGGTTTGTTCTTCCTTTGGCTTTTACTTTGCCTTTGCCTTAGGCTTTTTGTTTTGTTTTTTTTTCTTTCTCTCTTTCTCTTTCTATTTTTAGTCCATCTATTCTCTAATTCTCTAGTACACACACTCCTTCAACTACTAACCTACTTCCCTTAGATACACCACCTAGCCTCAAATAACTTTTTTCCACCTCAATTTCCACCCCCATAACACATCCCCCACTGCACTTTACAACTCTCACATTTCTCCTCTACCTACTCTCTAAAAATTCTTACATTTTGTTCTACCATCTCCAAACATAATTCACCAACTACTTAACAACTAAAGTTACCTCTTTTCCAACATGCCTCTACAACCCACATTCTTCCCCATCTCACTAACTCTACTCTTTACCTTAACCTACCTCTACCACCTTACACAGCCTACTTCTTCCAACCATTCCGAATCCTACCATGTAACTAACCATTTTAGCCCCATACTACCTCACTCAAACATCCCAATTTCCCCCCATCTATGCCCCTTAAATAACCTTGTACTTTTTCCATTTAAACTTATAACCACTCAGAAATACCCTTTACATATAACAGTTTTTAAATCCTACAAAAGCACAATACAACCTGACCTTTTCTCTAAACTGTCTTACTACTTCTCCAACCTAACCCTATCTCCCATTAGCAATCTATTATCAGGTGATATCCATCCTAACCCAGCCCCCCCCTCAACAATTAAGGACAAATCCATAATACTCACTGCCTTAAACTCTCAAAGTATAGTGAACAAAGTCCCAAACCTCCACGCTTGGCTAACACATCATAAACCAGACATCTTATCCATCTCAGAAACATGGTTAAAGCCCCATTTAAAAGACTCAGAAATACTCCCACCAAACAATTCTATCATCAAAAGAGACAGGCCCCATAAAAAAGGTGGAGGAGTAGCTCTTCTCTACTCAACCTCCCTGTCAGTTACCCCCTACAACAAACCCACTCTCCAATTTAAAAATGCAGAACTACTCATAACACTACTTAAAGTTAACTCATTCACTCCGGAGCAGCTCAGGAAAAGCTGCATGCTTAATTCCACCATAGAAACAACAGTGCAGCCTGAGCCCATTTTCAGAAAATCCATTTGTAAAACCATACAGAAAACAAATGTTCATAACTCTTTAACTATAAGAGCTACCCTAAAAATGTGAACGCAAAAGTTGTTCAGCAGACACTGACCTTTCCAACAGGGTAAATGTTGATAGTGTATATCAAAGTCATTATTAAATATTTGGCAAGGGATGCTGATATTGTGCATATTTTTTACCTTTTTGGAAAAACAAAGCACAATATCTTGGTCAATGTACCATGCAGACCCATACAATTTGAATGTAATTTGTTAATATGAATGTCAGCTTTAAAATGATACCTTAACCATTACTGTGTGATGTTCCTTTCTTGAGATATACACAGAAATATGATTAATATATTATTTTTCATAACTGATAAATAAACAAAGCATAATATCTCATCACCTGTAACAGACAGAGCCTACATATCAGTGTAGAAGTTGTGCATCTGAATGTCAGCTTCAAAATGATGCATCATTTGTGTGATCACCATGCTCCCTTGCAAAGATATGGGCATAATAATGAAAAGTATTGCAAATGTATAATTTTCATAATCGTACAAGACTAAACAAACTGTGATATCTGTACATGTGTAGAGTGCACAGACATAGTTATTTTACCATGTTGTAAGGAGTAACACTGTCTTCAAAATGAGGTATTACTTGGCACACGGACACGTTCCCTTGCAAAGTTAATTACCAAAATCTGAAAAAAGCATAATTTCCATAACCTAAGTCTGAAACAAACTTTCATATCTGCACGTGTCAAACATACAGGCACAATTATTTTACCATGTTGGAACCAGCAATACCTTCTTCAAAATTAGATATTACTTGGCACATTCAGATGCTCCCTTGCAAAGTTATTTACCAAAAATATGAAAAAGAAATCATAATTTCCATAACCTAATTCCAAACAAACTTTGATATCTGCCTATGAGTACAACATACAGGCACCATTCTTTTACCATGTTAGAACTATAAATAATCTTTTCAAAATGAGGTATTACTTAACACATTCAGATGCTCCCCTGCAAAGTTACTTACCAAAATATGAATAAAAATCATAATTTCCATAACCTAAGTCCGAAACAAACTTTGATATCTGCCTATGAGTACAACATACAGGCACAATTCTTTTACCATGTTGGAACTATCAGTACTTTCTTCAAAATGAGGTATTACTTAGCACATTCAGACTCTCCCTTGCAAAGTTATTTACCAAAATATGAAAAAAATCATAATTTCCATAACCTAAGTCCAAAACAAACTTTCATATGTGCACAAACTCAAAATAATATATTTTACAGAACACATTTCATAAGAGAGTTTTACTTACCATATTGGTCCTACTTGGTCATGGGTGTTTTCCATTCTTCCCACACGCTGCATGTTACCAATCCTGCATATCTCTCCTCACACCATTGTGGAGGTCAGTCAAAAACAATGCAATGCCCTCCGCAGTTAGGTGAACGCCGACCCTGTGCATCAAGCCATGCATGAACCAATTCTGTAAACATCTGGCCTTGTGAGCTGCCCGTTGACTGTTTGCTGTTTTCCATATCTGTCGAGGAATTATATCAGACCACACAAAATGACAATGCCGTTATAATTCAGTCAAAATAGTAACTTGGATGTTATTGAGCCCTTCCTCCTACCACCTAATTTCCACCCATGACTGACAAAACATGAAAACATGCCCAACTACTGAGTATAAGCAGGAGTACAGTAATACAAGCAGAAATGGCAAACTTATCTGGTTAATCCATGTTAGAATTAGTTACAAAAGTAATAATTCCAGTTATCGCATCTGACCATCACTCTGGTTACAATAAGACCCATCAGTTTTCCTAAATGCAGTACGTGCATATTGTTAACAGATAATAAATTATTCTTGAAAGCTGGATACATAAACAAAAAATTATAATAACCATTGCTGAAACCTGAGCTATAGATAACCTATACTTGTCACACTGTATCTGTATTACAATCTTCAGCAGTCTGACCACAGGCACTTCGCTGGTACACAAATGAATTATTTCCCCTACCAACATCTTCATTACTACATGTTATACACATGTCCCTAAATGAAACATTCACCCAAGTGACCCCTTCAGGAAAATGTTGAGATACGCACAACCACCACAATTGTGTGTGTATATATATATATATATATATATATATATATGTGTGTGTGTGACCAATGTACATACATGTATATCCATATACGCACACACACACACACACACACACACACACACACATATATATATATATATATATATATATATATATATATATATATATATATATATATATATATATATATATATATAATGCATATATACAGCAAGAAAAAAATCACGGGTTTAGGAGGGTAGGCAGTCAATGAAGAATGAGGGGGTTGCAAAGCAGAGAAAAAATACAACCTGACTTGTGCATTCATTAAAGTGATAATGACTTCTACTTATGTGAATAACAGTGACAGCAGCTGAGACTTTCCCCAAAAAAGTGATAATGATTAACTGCTATACTGTAACTGCACCTATTGCTAATGTGATAATGACCTTCCTTTCATTACTGCAAAGGTATGCATGCTGAGACACAGGTGATAACTGCTGCCCATAACCTGTTGAGTAGGCATTCATTATATTACCTTGTGCAGCTGTTATGTAACACACTCATTATCATCAGTAAGGAGAATATCTGAGTCAGTCAAATAGTATAACACTTAGGTATTACTGAGGCCTTCCTCCCATCTAAATTCCACACATGACTGACAAAGCCAGGAGAAATAAACAAAAAAATATGGTAGCTCCATCCTGTCAGTAGTCACTTGGTAAATAACTTTGCAAGCGAGTGATAACCTTTATCTCATTCAGGCAGTATAATCACAAATAAAATAATACAAGCAGAAGTGATGTAACCCAATGTAATTTGCAGACTGACTTTGTCTATGTCCCCAGTAACCCCTCCAGTTGTTTGCTTTCTGTATGCACAGGCATCAAAATAACACAAATTGGCGAGCAGTCACTTCAGCAGTGAGACCATGTATGCACAAGCACATCCCTGATACACAAATAATTATTTCCCCAAGCAACATCCTCATAATTATGTCCAGGTATACATGCACCTGAAATGAAACATTTCCACAAACAAGCCTTCAGTAACATTTCCTAGTATGTGCAACCACCAGTTCACCCAAGAAACCCCGTCAGTAGAATGTTGATATATGCACAATGTCCAAAATTAAACGCTTCCCCAAATGAAACATCTATAAGTTTTGCTGTACCACCAAAATGAAGCATTCACCCACCCGAGCCCTTCAATATAATGTATGCACAGGCACCAGAATGAAAGATTTCCCCAAAACAACCGTTCAGTAACATTTCCTGGTATGTACAAGCACCAAAATGAAAAATTCATAAACGAACACTGAATGTGCACGTGGGAAATTGCATCACATTATCTGTTGTAATATGCATCATATTCCTTGGACAGGTGTAATAGAGCTATTACCATATGTTAGGACAAAGACCAGAGTAATTACGTCAAAGTAGTACAGCAGTTATATCTTACTGAGAATTGGATTTACCATGGAACACAGTGAAGACAAACAGTGGAGAAGCTGTTGGGACATAATAAAGCAGCTAGGAATCACAAAGGGCAAATACCTCATTCACATAATTTTGTCACACAGATTTCAGGCATTCCTCATTTACATCATACTATTATTTCACTTGCCTAAGATTTTTGTAAGCTGAGTAAGCAGCTTGTGCCTAAGTGCACCTTACTCTATGAATCATGCCGAAGCTGTGGTTATGTGCAGCTGGAGCAAATTCCCTCCATGCCTTGGAGCAATGACTATAAATACTGTCCGTTAACAGCAAAGGGTCTAAAATCTCATCTTCTACAGGAAAGTGTTTCTTTGCATTTAAGCCCTATCTAAACCTTATTATTTCCAAACAGTGTTTTATTTTAGTCCCGTTCATGTTTTGAAAACATAGTTTAATTACTGGACTACATTTTTTCTCTCTCATTATAACCTCAATAATTACCCCTTCCACCAGGTATTCTGGGTAATCTTTCTTCAAAGACTTTCACCTATATTCCTTTACTGTTAATTTTGCAACATACTTAAAATCGCAATTTCTCAATTTACACAAAAAATTACCAGGTAATTCTACCCTACTTATCAAGCACATACTACCCCTATCAATCTCTCCGGAAACCCTATTTCACTCTTGATGGTCTGCTTCTCTGCTATAACAAACCCCCTGTTTCAACTCGCACTTACTACTCCTATAAGAGTCCTTATTGTTGACTGACTAACTGGCTCACTTTCCCTGCCAACAGCTCCAGATCCCTCACCATAGCTAGATACTCTTACTGATAGTTTTCATTTTTCTCTTTGCTCTCTACAAGGTGGTAGCCCCACTACTCTATGCCTAAACCCCTCCCCCCTGCACCTAATTTCCTGCCCCAAGGTATCACAAGTTACTACTACACATCCATTTGATGGACTGTGCAATCAGAAAGCCAGGATCCCACCTGTGCACTGCACCAGTCTACTTCAATTGCTCTGTAGTCAGCCAGCACACTAAGCATTCTGCATGTCAAACTATTCAAATTTGAGAGAGTGAAGGCTCCAGTCTTGAAAAAGCATTTTACAATTTCCATTCATACCCAAAATTGGAGCAAATCACCACGCAAGACATGTCCAAGCAATTGAAAATGCCAATGTATTAACTGTGACCATCCTGAAAGCAAATCTGGGATCTGTCATCACAGCCTTGCTGGCTGGGTCTAAATACCATGCTCAGAGTGACATTCAGGAGTAGGCACCACACCCCAAACATCGCAGTCCTATTTTAACAATGAGGATCAATGAAACTTTGATAGGATGCCTCAGTAGCTTAACCCCCCGCCCCTCCACTCAGTAGCTTAACCCCCTCCCCTCCACTCTTTCCATATTCTTCCTACATCACACATCTGCAATATAACTACAAAACCTAACAGATGAAAAACACTCCAAGTCCTCACCAGAAACATTCTGGGAGGAAATGAAGACTTTCCACAAGTTCAAAGCAAAACAAACTGCTAGATTCACCCCCCCCCCCAGACTTCCTTTATGAATTCTCCAACTAATAGTTATTGGCAAGCTGCAGACCCAAGCCAGACTATACAATTTGAAAACCTTAAAACTATCCTGGAAAGATTACAGTGGAAACATACCAAAGGCATCCAAAAATATGAAAATTTAAGTTATGAAAGAGTAAAAAATTATAATACAGACTTGTGTTGCTGCACATAGAAACATTGGAGTTATATGCCTGAAATCACATTCTCTTAAAAACAGAAAATTTCACAATTAGAATTAAAATTAACAACTGTACAGGAGCCAGTCCAGTTTCTACTCCCCCCTCCCCACACTTATGTAATAGTATGAGCCTTTCTTTGAATATAGCAAGTGGTCAGGGGATGGCAGTTCACCCCTACACATGGTCCAGCAAACAAAACAAGAGTTTGAGCAAATGTCTTATACTGCTCTGATATTTTACTGACCTCTGCATAGGGATGACAACCAAGATGAGAACCAAAACGAGACTTGTGTGTGTGTGTGTGTGTGTGTGTGTGTGGGGGGGGGGTGCACAGAAGTAAATTTACACAGGATTTTTAAAGTACACCACATAAGATATACAATTGTTCGACATTATACAACTATCACTGAAAATATTACAAAAAACAGTACACAAAACAATGATATAGAAACCCCCACCTGGGTAAACACTGCAGGTTACCTTTCTACTCAATCCCTTCACCAGGGTGCAAGAAGCCCTTTATGCTCATGGTTATATTTAACTGCTTCATCTTAAATTCCCAATAAAATACTCTTTCATTAAAACCCTTTCTCGCCTCATCACCAGAAGCACATGTTGCTACAGAATGACAGTAGGAAGATGTGGTGGGAAATATCCTGCATAGTAATACAACAATCTTGTAAATACAAAATAAACTAGAAACAAATTTATTTAAGTACA
This sequence comes from Protopterus annectens, assembly GCF_019279795.1. Taxonomy (NCBI): domain Eukaryota; kingdom Metazoa; phylum Chordata; order Ceratodontiformes; family Protopteridae; genus Protopterus; species Protopterus annectens. The sequence goes on from NC_056726.1 coordinate 333,924,942, forward strand.
CAGCTTACACTGCCAAGCAAAATAATGGGGCCGTATGCCAACTGTATTCCTAGCCTGAGTCTTAAGGAAAATGTGAAACAGCACTGCACCCCCAGTTATACATACATGAACACAATATCAAAGTTACAATATACACACACAACTTGATAACCTTTAACTTGTACTTCGAGGTCACAAGCCAAATGCATCAAGGCTACCACCTTATATATTTGCCAGTTGTAATGCTTTTTCCTTCGTATCACCGAAACACGATGGCACAGAATGAAAGGATGTGACAGAAGTATCAAGCATGGGAATGCAACAGTCTTGCAAATACAAAGTAAACTTATAAAGTAATACTGTGCAACTTTGTACTAAAGCCTACAGCTCACACTGACACCCAAATAAGGTAACAAATCAATTAAAGTACCAATTCTTAAATCCGATTAAGATACATGTAGAAGTTACACGCACGAATACATGAAGCAAATATTTACACAGACTGTACTAAGACAGAATTCGCCCAACAAAAATTAAAAAAGAAAATCATGGTATTTAAAAACACTATCCAGTGCATCGTTATATTTGTCACCCCTCACGCTCCATAAACAATATTTTCATGGACTGTACCATACATACTTACACAGAGCAAAGCTAACAAACTTAAACCCATCAAAACCTGACAGATTTGGTATGCCTGGCCGCGCTTAAAAAGCCCCTTGTGGTAGTTAACCTAGTAAACATCAATGAACCATCAGCGCTTACAGGTGTGGCGGCGTCTACGCACACATTAAAACAGTTATACAAGACACACGTGGGACATTTCCTCGTAAAGCACTATCCCAGTAGTCACATAAAGGCCAGCGACATCGCCATTTTTCTCTCCCCAAACAGCCCAGGCAGAACAATCACTAACTACCAAAAAGGAAAACGCGGTTCCACCATTAACCTTCCTTTGTTTTAAATCGGACAAGTAGATCAACATCAGTTCAACAGTTTGTTTGAAGCAGTGCAATATTTCTACATTGTACTTGTACTCGGGGCATACTGCAGTTGCAAGTGACTGTATATGCTGTAGAGCTAATAGTTTAGCAGCAAAGCAAAGCATAAAGATGGTTCAAAAACAAATCACGAAGCAGTTTGTATAAACCAAGAACAGTAGATGCAGAAGCTCACCAAACCCCAATCTTCCAGACACCAAGGAAAAACAAAGTATATACGGTTTCCGTTGGTTATCAGTGAAGCAGCTATATTCTATGTTGCTGATAAAAACCAGTCCAGCGTAATTAAATCCAAAAGAACTCTGTTTATTCCAGACCTTAGACCTAACGCAAATACAATCCTGGAACTCAGTGCACTACTGGCACTAGTTTTAACAGCAGAACAATCCTGTAAAAGAAAAAAAAAAACGACCACAGCACATCAGTTATGCAAGCGGTGGCTCGGATTGTAAGAATCCGATTGGCTGCCACCGCTTGATTGAGGAATGCACACGGAGCTGGCCTTGCTGTAATCTGGAGAAAAGACAGGGAGCATTCAAAGTCGAATTTAACAAAAAAGTCCAATAGGACCATCAGGTACCTCCACTATAAATCCTAAGTTGAGAAGGTAACTGACAACCTTCAGTTACTTTCTCAACATATATTTTACCAATAGCTTGAAATTAGGGGCTGTAAACTTACTTGCGCTGCAGGAAGGCACTCGGGGTTAACATGAAGAAATTCCTATCGTGTCATAGCGCACTCGGTGCTAAGCACAGAGGCGCCAGGGAACAGTTCTCGGGGTTAATGAGTTAACAAACACAAACACATATGCATAGTTTCACTCTACATCCCCCCAGGAGATAATGTATCCACACTGGAAGACATCCTCTCCTGGCTTACCAACAACATTAGTAACAAGACTATAATCTTAGGTGACATGAATATTAACTGGATCTCCATTCAGTCTCCCACAAACCCACTTAACATCAACCTACATAGATTCTCACAACTAATCACCTCTAGCACACACCCATCAAAACATCTCTCCACTGGCAGTATCTTGGACTGGATCTTAGTCTCTCATCCCCACTATTTCTCAGACAGTGGAACTCTTCCCGACCCCCTTGGTGACCACATACCCATCTTCACTCACCGACTCCCCTTAATCCAACATCATACCCATAACTATATTACAACACGTAATCATAAAAATTTAATCCATCAACCTTTACTAACTACCTAAAAACAATAAACTGGAATTGTCTAAAAACACTACCCTTAGATAACGCTGTCGCTCACTTCAACACCACATTCCTAAAACTACTAGATGTCCATGCTCCTCTAAGAACAAAAAGAATAAAAACTAAAACTGCCCAATGGCTCACCAAAAACACACTAGCTACCATGCAGAAAAGAGACAAAGTCTGGGCAAAATACCAGAAAAATAAGACCCCCCTCATCCATAATGAATATAAAACTCTTAGAAACAGAGTAAAAAAACTTATCATCTCTCACCGTCAAAATTACTTCTCCTTACTTCAAAACAACAACAAAACAAATCCTCAAAAATTTTGGAAAAGTATCTCCACTCTACTTCATCCCAGTAAAACAGTCACCCCAACCCCTGACCTTAATGCCACTGATATAGACTTAGCTACTCAATTCAATTCTTTCTTCATTGAATCTATTTCTAAATTAACCTCCTCCTTCTCCAACACACACTCCAACTCACCTCCATCCTACCCCTACTACACTCAACCCAACACTATATCCAATGCCACACTCATATCTACTAACTCTTTACCATCCACCTCATCTCCTACTCTCACTCCCTCCCCATCTTCTCCACCCCCTCTAACATCCACCTGTTCTCCTACTCTCCCTTCCCCCTCCTTTTCAACACCTAACTCCCCCTCTGCACACTCACCTCATTTTCTCTCAAACCTATACCCACATCCACCATACAAAAACTCCTTCAGAAACTAAAACCATGCACCAGTGCTCCTGATGACATTCCTTCTTACTTTCTCAGCTCAGCAGCTGAAGCAATTGCCTACCCCATTAGCATACTAATCAACCGCCCAATTCAAGAAGACATAGTTCCCCAAATCTGGAAAAAGGCCTTCATCATACCTTTACATAAAGGTGGCAATAACAACGTTTCAAACTTCCGCCCCATAGCTATCCTATCTCCCATCTCTAAACTCCTGGAAAAGTGCATCCAACTTCAACTCCTACCATATCTCATAGATAATAACCTACTTTCTCCTACACAACATGGATTCAGACCAAATCACAGCACTATGACAGCACTCCTCTCCTTCCTTGAAACTGTAAACAAAGCCAGGGACTCTGGCCTTACTGTCTCTACCCTTCTACTTGACCTCTCTAAGGCCTTTGACTCTATATCACATAGTCTGCTTCTAACCAAACTCTCCAAACTTAACCTATCTTCCTCTACTTTGAACTGGTTCTCTAGCTACTTAACTAATAGATATCAAGCAGTAAAATGGAAAAAGGCAATCTCCTCATTTCTTAACACCCCAACTGGTGTCCCCCAAGGATCCATATTAGGTCCCCTCCTCTTCAATATATTTATAAATGATTTCCACAAAGATATCCCTCTCTCCAATATCATCCAATATGCAGATGATTCAACCATTATCTGCGCTGCCTCAACTATCGCTACTCTCATAAAGCTAACTCAAGATGCCTTTTCAACCATTGGAAAATGGATGAGAACAAATCACCTAGCACTCAACACCTCTAAAACCAAATTAATGATATTCACCCCTACTAAACTCAACTCTCTCAATACAAACAACTTCTCTATTACTAGTGAGAATAACATTCCACTAGAACTAGTGACAGAGACCAAACTACTTGGAGTCCAAATTGATAACCAACTAAAATTCATCTCCTATCTACAACTAAACATAAAAAAACATCAAAAACTAGGGATGCTCTATCGACAAAAGCTCTACCTTACAACTGCTACTGAAATCACTCTCTCTACTTCCTTTCTTATTCCCTCCCTTCTCTATGGAGCCCCACTACTAACTAACCTACAAATCTCCCTGAAAACATAAAATTTCCTCCTGCTACAATAAAATCGCCAAGTTTGCTACCAACCAAAAGTCTTCCTCCCACCACTGCTCCTCTCTCCAACAACTAAAGTGGCTAGAACTACCCAATAATCTTACCTACACACAACTATCCCTTGCACATAAACAAATTTTCAAACCCTCCCTCTGTCCCTCCCTCTCTTCTGTCTTCAAAATGCACATACCTCATAGAATTTTAAGGTCCAACAACCAAAATCTACTAGAAGTGTACAAACCAACCCGTCCCCCAGGCAAACATCTTCTTTCACATGGCTTAGCACGTCTCTGGAACTCTCTACCTCCATCTATCTGTACTATCTCTAACCATTTCATGTTCAAAAAATCTCTTCATTCACATCTACTTTCCCAGTGGGAATGCTCTTGCTCCCACCCTACTTAACTACATTGAACATCCCCTTTTCCTCCTAGTCCTGCTTACACCCTTGATTTCTCCCCCTCATTATACATACCTCTTACATTCCTACTATAACCATAGAATGTGTAAGAATTCTCTACACTCTTCCTCTCACATGGAGAACTCTCTTTATGAAATAACTTTAGTAGAATTTTAAATTAGAAATTTGATTTTATGTATAATCCTTTTTAGTTTTAACACTGTATAAATTAATTGTAATCATTGTACATTGTACTTGAACTTGTCTACTTGAAAGTTTACAATGTTTAAGCATGTATAATACCTACTGTAATCTATATTTTTCTGGAGCTTTTCTCCCCAGGACTCCATTGAAAACGGGTTATTTTTGGCCCAATGGACTATCCTGGTAAACCAACTGCAAATAAAAATAAATAAAATAAATAAATAATATTTCTTTATCTCTCTCTCTCTCTCTCTCTCTCTCTCTCTCTCTCTCGGTCTCTCTCCAGCAAATTAATTGAGCTGCTTTGAATAGATTGTAGCATGGCTTTAGTAGGTGATGCACATGATCAAGTGATGGCCTCTGCACCAATCAGTGTCCTCCACTTGCTACCTGCATGCAGCATGCTGTGTAGTACTTCCAATTACCACTGTCATGGCAACACACTACTATAAATCCCTACATCGTGTGGGCGTGGTCCTTTTACCTATCCTGTGTGATGGACATCCTTCCTGTTTGTGGGTATCAGTGTTACAGACAGCAGGTAGCAATACCTCTTACACGAGAACCTGCACATTCAGGCCAGCTACATATTTATAGGAGATTCCAGAACTACAGACAGAGTGTGAGTAGAGTTGTGCTATGCTTATATAGAACTGGTGTTACAGGGTTTGTGTGTACATACTAGTTTACCTTGGAATGCAGTCTGTCTGCATAGCTTTCAACTGTGGGCCTATCCTCTTGATGGCCAAAGGTGTACCTATTATGTTTTGTCTGTCCACCACACAGGTCCTGTGTCAGATATTTCACTGGCAATGTGTGTGTTGAGTGCTATAAGTACATGGCTACATCCATTTATGTTTCTAACCTGAAATCCCTGACTAAGGGCACATTACAGACTAACCTGTAACACCAGCACCTTGCTTAGTGTATGGCAACACTGTTCCACATATGTGCCTGTGTTCCAGCCTCTGTCCCCCATCTACATACCAAGCTCTGCACATATGTCATGCTGTTGGGGGTTGTTCTGTAGTGAGCTGTGAGTATATCACACTGCCATTGCTGCCATTAGTACACTGCTGTTGTATCCCCCACACATACAGTGGGGCTGGGGCCATATATGTGTGGGTGTCACCTACACAATACATGTGTGCTCTTATGCACTCCAGAGGCCAGTGTATGTAACAGTGGTATATGGCCCTGTATTATTGAGTCTAGGGGGGATGTACCATAACTAACCTAGGCTGTTACAACATGTGGGAGTACCAGGGGTGAGCTGCCTTAAGGTATCTGGATGTACATTACAATACAATTCACCTATATTTAAAATAATTAAATAAATTGGGTTAATGCAGGCCTATTGCCTCCTGCCATACAGACTGTTCTGTTTGTCAGTGTGCTTGTGATGGTGTCAGTTATGTCTTGTTATGTTACAGTTACATCCCATTGTGTCAACTGAGGTCTTTTCCACCTTGGGGTTGTGTATAGAGTGTAGATAGAGGCTGCTGGACTATACATCTGCATTAGTTACTGTTGATTATTTGGTATCCTGTGGCCCAGTCTGTCTTTACTATTGTACTATTTGAAGGCCTAGGCCTGGACAGCAAAATTTGTAAACATTTCCAGACTGCTAATATTACTGTATCACAACTGCATTACTCTGTTTATATGGATGTCAGTTTCTAAACAGCTATATGACATGGCATATACAATTGTAATAGTACACAAATAAAGGTTTCCCATTTATGCAAACCTGTGTGTGGTGTTATATCCTTTGACCTCTCTGTGGGTATATGTTTCAGGCAACGATTTGCCATTTGTATGGGTGGCTCATACAGTGTTCAGTTGTTAAGGTGTTAACTGTAGGCTTAGTGGCTGTTCCATATTGTGTGCACCTTCTACATATGTATGTTACTATACATATCTCTGCGTGTGTGCGTGTGTATGTGTAGTTGCATATATATATATATATATATATATATATATATATATATATGTATCTCTGTATCTGCATATATTTGTCTGTGTATATGTATCCTAGGGATGTTGATAGCTTCCACATTGTACATTTCCTGTGGGAGCCAGACTGTTCTGCATGATAGGTTACTGATACCAGCCTAACATCATACAGACGGGATGGAGTACTGTTAACATCTTGTGCCTATGTCGTGTCAGGTCCTGGTTATGGGATCTGTATCACTTGGTAGTATATTGCAGGGCGGACGTGTTTGGCTGTGGGGGGGTATACCTATTCCTACAAGACGTATGTTGTTTGGAGCCTCTCAACCCCATTAACGGTGCATGTGGACATAATATGTTTTTATGTTCCCATTGTTATCTACAGATGCATGTCCATATATTCCTATATAGATATATATATCTGCTTACATATATATAACTTGCTCTATATTTTGAGACATATAGATGCAGACATATATATATCTATAGATGTATGCATTTGTATGTATATATGTTTTTATATATATATATATATATATATATATATATATATATATACATATATATATATATATATATCTACATATATAGATATGTTGTATTTGTTTCAATATTAATATATATACACACACACATACATCTACATGTTGGAATACATTCCATGTACTGTTGAATGACTGCGCTGTGTGATATGTTTGTATAAACATCAGAGTTATGTAAATCTGATTTGGCTTAGTGGTAAATCACTTTGGCTATGGTGTGCAGGGTCCTAGTTTGAGCCTTGCAGAGGCTGTTTATTTTGTTGCTGGGCAGAACAAGGGCAGTTGGATACAGAGTGATTAAGGCACTTTTGAGCAGTTGTAAGCGGGTTTGCACTGGTTTGCGTGGAGGTTAGCACTGCTAACTTCTGGTTACAGTTTCTTATACTCAGTTAGCTTCTAAATTGCTTAACCAGTGTATACCGGGACATATGTAGACTATTGCCCTCTTCAACCTTTAGTGACTTGACCCACACATATACATGCTTTACTACACAGTTATATTTTGTAACACAGTGTGGGTGACAGTGATCAGTGATACTTTATTATTCAGTGAAACTGCAAAACTCAAAGTTCCCTACAATACCAGAGTAAACAGTACCAGTACAGGGTATAATGGTTTTTATTTCTCAGCACAGTATTCATATCCAAAGTACCAGTGGGAGCAATGTTTGCTAGCACTACCTGAATGTTGTCATGCAAAGTTCCAGATTACACATTAGTATTATGCATATACATCTCACTCTGTTACTGTACACACTCTGGTCACAGCTTAATAACATGGGGGTGAAGATAGGACATACTTGGTTTATTACTCTCCTAACAATTTCGGGAGTTGCAACAGTGACAGGTTTGTTCTCATAGATGTTTGACAATCACTTGTATTCTCTGTTTGCTGGCTATACATCTGGGATCATCCCACAGACCTACCAAGGGGACAGGGGGACAGGCAGCAGATATGGGCCCATATACTGGTCATTCTGGTCTTATCTGTACAGTTATGGGGTATGATTCTGTATGCAGCCTACTTCCACTCCCAGGATTCAGACCATGGCTGTGTCTGCTACAACTTAACCTTAC